>NW_026712309.1:600000-869679 GCF_030504385.1 Musca domestica | reverse complement strand
TTTTTTTTTTTTTTTTTATTTTATTGAATGAAGCTAAAAATGTCGGAATAGCATAAATTTAGAATAAGTTTAGATTTATTCGAATGGTCACCTTGCCACGAATTATTGCCTCCAAAATGCCAATGAAACCGTGACACGCTGCCCGACTGTTGCTCTACGGAAGGTCAGCGGCCAAAATGTTTGCGTGTCCAAGGTTTTAATACACCCTCCAGAATATTTTTGCGATAATATTCCGCATTTAATCCGAGCGGAGAGCGACCACCGGCTGTTACGGCGGTCCACACCATCACCATGGCCGCGCTTGAGTTCTGGTGACCAACCAGTAAACACGATTATTTTGTTTGTTTACAAACTGCTGGACAACGAATGTTTTCTCATCGGAGAAAACAAAATTCGGCAGTTCACCACTTTCGGCCAAGCGAAGAAACTCTTTAGCTCTTTTGAGTGTCTTTTCTTTCCGTTGCGGTGTAAGTTCTGGCACTTTTTGGAATTTCAATAACTCATTTTTCAATATTTGCCGAATGGAATATTTCGATATGTTCAGCTCACGAGCCATTTTTCTGTCACTGGGAGGTGAGTTTCGATCAAGTCGCTTCTTTACTTTTCGAACCATTTCTACTGATGTTGCTGTTTTCTTACTTCCACTTCCTTGACGTCGGGTAACGAGCGATGGTACGAGACACAAAAGATTTATTCACATTTAAATGCTGGAGTGCTTTAACGATAGCCACTTGTTGTTTTCCAGTCATATGTAAAAAATCACTATATCACGCTTGAATTCCAAAGAATTGTGGAGAATTCTCACCAAAATGCTTTTGTACGCTTGTAAACAATATAATGAGCTGTCACAGGCATAATTTCATTAACTGTCGGACGAATGGCTTAGAAATGACAGCAGTCTGAAGTTGGTTGCAATTTTTTCATCTCACCCTGTTGATTCCTTATTCCTCATAAATACCATCTGTGGCCATGTGGCTGGGTGTATACAAAAATCCCACCTAGCCAAATTTCATAGACTATTACATAAAGTATCAGACATCCTCCATCGATATCACGGCTAGTAAAAAGATTTATAAATTGTGGATTTTTGTTCGAATGCTGTAGGTTTCATTAGGACTTACAATGTTGTGTTTGCATTGCTTTCAATTAACTTCAACGTTTTTTGTGTCCTTTTTTCTTTATTCCGCTTTTATTAGGCAGCGAAACGACCATTTATCCTGAAATTTTACAATGTAACCTGTACGAACTATGATGACCTGATAAAGAAATATGAATGCAATATAAAAATGCTATCCACCAGTCGCTATGCTTACAACATGTTGATAGAATTTAATCGTGATTTTCCTATTTCTACCAATATTCGATTAATGGCCATGTATTACGGAAAGCCGAATAGTAAAGCTGTCAAACTTTTTGATGTCAAATCAATTGGTGTGACATGCTGCAACACACTGTCGCTGTGCCGGTGATAAAGTCAATCCTGGTGGAAATGACACGATCCAGTAATTTTCCACTCACGTGCCCGTTGAAAGCGGTAAGTACGCTGTGAGTGATCTAAAATTATGTTTTTATTTAATTCTCATCAAATTCTAGAATTATACCTATACAATTGAAAATTTCATATACCGAAGAAATGCTTCCTCCATATGCTGGCACATGTATTTTATAGCTACGACATACTTTGATGGAAATAAAGGGCATTGAAAATAAAAAACTTATTATATCTGAAGTCAGTCAGCCACAGCACATGATCGTTATTAATGCATAAACTTTCGGGAATAAAAATACATAGAAAAGAAGAAGAAGAATGTTGCCAACCATCATATGAATCCAGCAAGACGTCAATATGAAACCAGTAGGGAAAAGTCAAAAGTCTGGCGAGGCCGACTATATGTTACCCTACACCACTATGCATATTTAGTAGAAAGATTATATTAAAAGAAGTAAAAAAAAACATTAAGTTCGCCCGTACCAAACTTTTAATACCCTGTACCTTAGGGTAAAGGAAACATTAGGCCCATTATGACCCACATATACAAATTTTTAGACATATTCATGGGAAAATGTGCCAAAAATCATCAAAATACCGAATATTGGGGAATACGGCTATATGGGGCTATACAAAAACGTGGACCTATACCTACAGCGTTTCGTTAAAAGAGGTAGAACCCATTAAGACCAACAAATACCAATTCTAGACAAATCCGCAAAGACATGTGGCAAAAACATCAAATGTCGAATATACGGAGGTACCGTTTAATAGGAGCTATACCAAATCGGGACCGTTATATGGGGACTATACCAAAACGTGGACCTATACATACAATGTTTCGGCACACGAACTGTATATGGGGTCTATACCAAGACGTGGACCGATATATCTCATTTTCAATGCTAACCATCGTCGACACAATAAAAATTGCTCTGTTAAATTTTGGCGCTCCACCGCAAATAATGTGGGATGTATCGTGATTACTGGTAACGTAGCCCGACGTCAAGGAAGTGGACGGAAGAAAACAGCAACGTCAGCAGAAATGGTTCGAAAAGTAAAGAAGCGACTTGATCGAAACCCGCATCGCAGTGGACGTAAAATGAACATATCGAAATATTCCATTCGGCAAATATTGAAAAATGAGTTCGGGGTAAAGCCACTGGGATTCCAAAAAGTGCAAGAACTTACACAGCAACAGAAAGAAAATAAACTCAAAGGAGCTAATGAGTTGCTTCGCTTGGCCGAAAGTGGTGAACTGCGGAATTTGGTTTTCTCCGATGCGAAAACATTCGTTGTCCAGCTGTTTGTAAACAAACAAAATGATCGTGTTTACTTGCCAAAGAGGTCAGCTGAAAATATGCATCTTCGGTTGACCACCAGAACTTAAGCGCCGGTCATGGTGATGGTGTGGGCCGCCATAACAGCCGATGGTCGCTCTGCACTCATTTTAATCGATCGTGGCATCAGAATAAATGCCGAATATTATTATTAAAGCCTTGGGCACGCAAACATTTTGGCCGTAGACCTTGGACATTCCAACAAGAATCACGACCGTCGCACTCAGCACGCACCACCCAAGAATGGTTACAAAATGAGGTTCCTCGCTTCATTTTCAGCGCACAATGGCCCCAAAATCTCCGGATACCAATCCGTTGGACTATTGTGTCTGGAGCATTTGGGAGAGCAAGGTTGGCACTAAGAAATACCAAAGAAAGCGCTTCGCCGAGTATGGACCAAAATACCGCAGAGTAACATTCGGACAGCGTGTGACGGTTTTATTGGCCGTTTGAAGGCTATAATTCGTGCCAAAGTTGACCAATTCGAACAAATGTAAAACTATACTAAATTTGATATGGTGGGGTTAGATAGAAAGGTAAGTGATGGGATCAAAAATAGGACACCATATGAGTAGAGGTGTCATGGTGACATGTAATCTCGGTGTTTGGGCAGTTACCTAGCAGGATAGCCACTAGGTGAAACCTGTTTCGAGACAGCTCAGAGATATTTGGCCAAATCACAATATTTAAGGCGAGTTCGAGACAAATGTTAGGGTTATATAGCTTTGTTTCATGTTTGTTAGACTTATTTCAGGTTTCACAACACAAGTAAACCCCATGCAGTTGGATTAAGACCGGTATGATTTTTTCTTAGTTTTGTCAACCGAAATGTCCTAGAGTTGCTAGAGCCACACCCATCCGACGAGTAATCGTCGAGGACACACATCTGCGGTATTCCGTTTTTTTTTTCCAAAAAAACGGTGGTTACAGGAGGTTAAGGATGCGAAGATAAACATGATTTTGCAACTGATTCTCTTGAAGATCTTTGGTGCTCATCCGGAAAGAAAGGAAATTTCTTGGGATAGGAGAGATATAGAAGAGAGAGAAGAAAAGTTTTATAAAGAAAAGTACAGTTAGCATGGTGGTCCGCCTAACCAGGAAATGCCTTTGTTAATTATGGTGGGATCTATGCCTGAGAAGAACAGAGGCTGTCAAATAGTCTAAGTCTCTTGTTGAAAAATATGGGACATCTACAAAGTTGATATTTAATCGTTTCTAAGCCTTATTCGTCTTCACATAGTCAGCCTTCAGTAGTTAGAAACACTCTTGTTCCATCTTGAGGTGAGATAGCTAATACTGCAGTCAGTTTAACTACCATGATTCTTAAATCAGACCTACTAATAATATTAGGATGTTTATTTTTCCCTTTGATATTACAGGCCCAATGGCCTCAGATATCCAGCAACCGGTTTCAAAGTACAATTTTTCCAGCTTCTTCGATGACAGATTGTTTAGAACTGCTGCAGCTTTTGAAAATTCTTAATAAAAAGTTAAGAAAAGTAATTAAATGTACTAGAAATTGAATAATTTTTATTGGACAAATGGAATGAGATTTGGAATGGAGAGTAGGATGGACGTACAAAGGGGTTTCGGAAATTCGAATTTTAAGGTTACGAAGATTTCTAAAACGGTACTAAACTTCTTAATTGATACCATTTGATGCTATGTGAACGCAAAGAACTGAAATAAAAAAAAAAACAAGTAAAAAAGCTATAAATTCGGCCTGGCCAAACTTTGAATACCCTCCACAATTTGAAAGAATTTGGCAATTTTCAAAAAATAAATAAATAAATAAAATCCGTTAAAATTCTTTTAAAATCTTAAAAATATCGAATTTAGCCGTATGTTTACGACGACGTGTGCCAGCAGAGGCAACTTTTGTCATAAGCCATTACAACATTCAAACGCAAAACTAGAAAAAACAAGTAAGCAAAGGCTATAGATGTGCGGGGGCGACCATGTGATACCCTACAACACTATAATATGTTAGAAGCCCCCTTATATTCAGAACGATTTTGAAGATTTTGTTTTTGAAATTATGTCACGAGATATTGACCAGAGAAATTCGCCCAATATTTAAGCACTCCGTCATACTGTTGGTTGGTGTGGTCCTGTTTTCATCCAAACGCTTGAATAATTCCCTGTCCTTAAGTCTCTTCTCAGGCGTGTCGATTGGCTTCAATTGTGTGATCAGGAAGTTTTTTTTCTGTTTTTGTTTCATTTGACCCCTAAATATTTTGCGATCATCTCCAAATGCAAGAGGCCCTTCCTTATCTCCAAATTTAGACTCATATAGATGTTTGTTTACGATATTTGGCTATATTCGTCAACGAAATCAGCATAAAAATGCCAGAAGTTCGGCTTTTGTGTATTTCGGATATCGCCTGTAAGTAATTCTGGTATTTGTTCACACAAAAGTAGCGGTCCATTCTACTCGCTGTCCTAAACTCTAACTTCATGTGAGATTTCGTGTCCTTTGTTTCTATTTGTGACCTTTATAACGGCTGCAAAATAAGGAACATTTTTAGTTGTTGGTCCATTTCAACCCCAATATGCCTAGCCCCTTTGAGCCTAACCCCGCACTTATTAAAATTTTTGTGAGGATTGGACGATAATTGCAATCTGTATATAATAACCCCTGTGTTGTAAGGTGAAAAAGTATTACAAAATATACACTTCAATATTATAAGTCAAATTGAAAAAATCGCATGCGATAAAAAATATGAAAACATATAAAAATGTCACAAAATACTACAAAACCTATATTAACATCATTATTGACATATTTTTATGCGGTTTTTTTAGATTTTATAATTTTATGCCAAAAGGGCATTCTGAATTGACAAAATTTTTCAAAATCGGTCTAGCCGTTCTTGAGATATAATCATTATAGCTAACATCCCCTTCCTTTGTATATACACATTGTATATATTTCGCTATATATATCCGATATTTTAACTATTGGCATCTACGTAACGGTCAGTATTGACCCGGATTAAATATTTTCGCGGTATAATGGAAAATATGACTTTCATTTAACACAAATGTTATGGTCCATTTCACCCACTAAATATTACCCGCTGACCACCAAAATTGGAAGGCTTCAGCCCAGCCCTAAGCTCTAGCCCCATGCTAACTTTCGCTTTGATTGGTCTATAATTGCGACCTGTGGAGCAACTACAAATCATGTTTTTTTCAGTTTTTGGTCCATTTCAACCCCTAAATATAATGCGACCATCTCCAAAAGAAATAGGGTTCTATTCTGATCATAACCCCACCTCCATTTTCAATTTCGTGAGGATCGAATTATAATTCCAACCTGTAGAGTGATTACAAATTAACATGGACAGACGGACAGACGGACGGACGGACATACATAGCTAGATCGACTCAGCTCGGCGAGATAGGAAGATCCATATATACTTTCCAATGTTGGAAATCAATATTTCGAGGTGTTACATAATTTTTGGCCCAATCAAACTTATAATACCCCAACACATAGTGTTGTAGGGTATAAAAACGGTAAATAATGTAGCTAGAATCATCCAAATACCGAATATAGGGAGATGTCATTATATGGGAGTTATGCGAAGACAATTTTCTGGCACATGCTGCAGTATCCATTACAAACCTCCGCTATCAAATTTTAAACATTTCTGGCGAATAATGTCGCTAAAATCATCAAAATACCGAATATCGGGAGGTACCGTTATATGAGGGCTATACAAAAAGGTAGACCTACATTATTCATTTTCAATACCTAAATTCCTGCAAATAAATATACATTTGAGTAAAATTTTATCAACCCCATATTCGATATTTTCATGATTTTAGCGACAATATTCACCGGAATAGTTTCAAATTTAGTTTCTGAAGTTCGTAAAAGTAAGACAGAAAATTGTTTTTGCAGGTCCACGTCTTCGTATAACCACCATATTTTGATGATTTTAGCGACACTATTCACCGAATTTTGTTTTTTTTTCAAGTTTCGCATTTGAATATTGTAATGGTTTATGACAAAAGTTGCCTGTACAAGTTCACGTCGTGGTATAGACCCTCGTGTAAAACCTTTATTCGGTATATTTAAGATTTTAAGAAAAATTTACCCAGTTATATTTTTTGACAATTGCCAAATTCGTTCCAAATGATGGAGGATATTCAAAGTTCGACCCCGCTGAACTTACAGCTTTTTTATTTGTTTTTTTTTTTTATAACTTGACAAAAAGTTAGTTGATTTGCATTGCAAACTTTATTTATAACAAATAATTTTTAGCATATTGGTAAGGTAGAAGGCATGACCTACTGGTAATGTGGAGGGTACGTAGTTGTACTGCTGAAAATAACATGCGTGCTTACCCAATTTGAGCTTGGAATCCCCAAAATTATTTTCGAGCTACATTTTATAATTTGTAAGTGGCAACAAAAAAGCACGGAGAGTTTTTGAAACACACAAAATGACATGGCAATCAAGATTTCAAGGGTCACTTATAACAGATTTCAGTTAATTGTTCTTGTTTTGAATAATTTTTTGGTAATTAGAAATCAATTACGTTGTTTCAATAGCAACATATTTGTATCTTGTGGGATTCATGCGAAATAGTCTACAAAAATATCTTTAGAGCTATGCGTCCAAAATTTGTTCACGTTCTAATTATTGTCAGTTGTGTCAATATATCTCAGGTATGTATTGTAGATATTAAAGTTCAAAACAGAACCATTATAATTTGTGTATAGTTCTCGTAAAAGAATATTTATCCTCTGCCTTGCAAGCGAAGACTGTACGTCCATTATCAGAAAGAAGAAAAACATTTTATGCATTTTGTTTATTAATTTTTTGTTGTGTAACGAGGCTTTCTTAGCGGCTGAGGTAAGCTCCGCTGTAGCAAGCGTGTTGATTTACATACTTAACTACAGTAATTTAAATACTTAATTACAGGGTGGGATAAAGAAACTGCAACGAAGTCAAACGCCATAATTTTTACATTCTATTTTGAATGAAGGCAAAAAATATCGGAAATAGCATCAAATTTTAGTCACCTTGGGCAGGACTTATGGCCTTCAACCGGCCAATGAAACGGTCACACGCTGCCCGAATGTTAATCTGCGATATTTTGGCCCATTCCCGGCGAAGCGCTTGCTTGAGATGATCGACACTTGGGTATTTTTAGTGCCTACCTTGCTTTCCAAAATACTCCAGACAACAATAGTCCAACGGATTGGTATCGGAGATTTTGGTGGTCATTGTGCGCTGGAAAGGAAGCAAGGAACCTCATTTTGTGCGGTCAAAATGTTTTCGTACCCAAACCCTTAATATACCCTCCAGAATATTTTCGCTATAATATTCGGCATTTATTCTGATTCCACGGTCTATTAATACCAGCGGAGAGGGACCATGGGCTTTTATGGCGGCCCACACCATCACCATGGCGGCGCTTGAGTTCTGGTGGCCAACCGAAGGTGGACATTTTCAGCTGACCTCTTTGGCAAGTAAACACGATAATTTTGTTTGTTTACAAACTGGTGAACTGCCGAATTTGGTTTTCCTCACCGGAGAAAACCAAATTCGGCAGTTCACCACTTTCGTCCAAGCGAAGCAACTCTTTAGCTTCTTTGAGTCTATTTTCTTTCTGTTGCGGTGTAAATTCTTGCACTTTTTGGAATTTCAATGGCTTTACCCCGAGCTCATTTTTCAATACTTCATTTCAATTTTTTTTTTTTTGTCGAATGGAATATTGCGATATGTTCAGTTCACGAACCATTTTTCGGCCATTGCGACGAAGGTTTCGATCAAGTCTCTTCTTTACTTTTCGAACCATATCTAATGATGTTGCTGTTTTCTTCCTTCCACTTCTTTGACGTCGGGCTACGCTACCAGTATCACGGTAACGAACGATGGTAGGAGACACAAAGATTTTTTCACATTTAAATGCTGGAGTGCTCTAACCGATAGCCACTTGTGGTTTTCCAACCAAATATAAAGAAATCACACGATCATGCTTGAATTCCAT
Source organism: Musca domestica (assembly GCF_030504385.1). Taxonomy (NCBI): domain Eukaryota; kingdom Metazoa; phylum Arthropoda; class Insecta; order Diptera; family Muscidae; genus Musca; species Musca domestica. The sequence goes on along the minus strand of NW_026712309.1, from coordinate 860,842 downwards.
CACGAATAACTTTTTTTCTGGAAAATTCTCACAAAATGCTTTTGTACGCTTGTAAACAATAAAATGAGTTGTCACCGGCATAATTTTAACAGCTGTCTGCGAGTGGCTTAGAAATGACAGCAGTCTGAAGTTCGTTGCAGTTTTTTCATCTCACCTTGTTGATTCCTTATTCCGCATTTGTTATTTATATATAAATAAATACCATTTGTGGCCATGTGGCTGGGAATATGAAAAAATCCCACCAAGCCAAATTTGATAGACTATTACACATAAAGTATCAGACATCCTCCATCGATGTCACGGCCAGAACAAAGGTAAAAATTTTATTAATTGTGGTTTTTTTTTTTCGAATGCTGTAGGTTTCAGTAAGATTTACCATTTTGTATTTGAATTGCAATTAATTAACTCCAACTTTTTTGTGTCCTTTTCTTTATTCCGCTTTCATTAGGCAGCGAAACGACCATTTATCTTGAAATTTCACAATGTAACCTGCACGAACTATGATGACCTGATAAAGAAATATGAATGCAATATCAAAATGCTGTCCACTAGTCGCTATGCTTACACCTTGATGATCGAATTTAGTTTCCAGTGTCCACCAATACTCGACTGATGAGCCTGTATAGATTAAAGCCGAATGGTAAAACTGTCAAACTTTTGATGTCAAATTCATTTGATGTGGACATGTTGCAACACACTGTCGCTGTGCCGGTTAAAAAAGTCAATCCTGGTGGAAATGACACGAACCAGTAATTTTCCATTCACGTGCCCTTTGAAAGCGGTAGGTACGCACTGTGTGATCTAAAAGTTTATTCTAATTGAATTTCCTCCAATTCTAGTATTATACCTATAAGGTTGAAAATTTGATTATAACCGAAGGAACGCTTCCTCCATATTATGGGTATATTTGATTTTAGCGATTACATGGAATTTATAGCTAAACATGGAAAACTATTGACAAGAGCCGCTTTTGAAGGTAGCGATACCGAAGGGAAGAAAATCCTAAGGGTTTTCGTATATGGCGCAGTACTTCAGTTTGATTTTAATTTGGTGAGGGGAAAATGTAATAACTTGAAAGTTCGACATACACTGCATATACTTTGAAAATAAATAAAACTTATATCTGAAGTCAGTCGACTGATATATAACCACAGCACATGATCATTTATTAAGGTAATAACTTTTTGGGAAAGATACCCGAAAGAGTGGGTCGGTTATTAAGCTAGATCCCTTATTGGCGGAATTATAAAGATAAGCCAAGTTTGAAGAAATCAATACAACTTTCACATTTTGTAAGAAGTGTTACTATTCATACAAGGATTTATGGAGAGATATATTGTTTATGGGAATTCATACTAGGACGGTACGAAAAGTTTTAAAATGTACTCAATTTAGTACGCTCAGAGGAAGCAGTAGAGCTGGAATTTTTTAAATTTGGAATGAGAGTCACTGATGGAATGTACAACAGATGTACCAAAGGGGTTGTGTACTATGAGTGTACAATTGGAATTTGGAAGAACGGATGGAGCTGGAATCCTGAGTTTTCGAAAAGTAATAAATGGTATTAAATTTGGTACAATTTGGATTTAGGTGAACCAATAGAGTTGGAATTCTAAAATCTAGAAATAAGATTACTATTGTATTCTAGGACTGTGATGTATATGGGTTGTTTTGGAAATTTATACTTATGTGAACTAAGTGGTACTAAATTTGGTAAAATTAAAATTTAGGGTGAACCTAAGAGTTGGAATCCGTAAATTTGAAAGTAAGATATCTTTTGGACTGTTTGATGAAGGTAATTATGAAAATGTGTACTTAAGTGTACTGAATAGTACTAAATTTGACACAATTAGGATTTGGGTGAACGAATAGAGCTGGTATCCTGAAAATTGGAAAGTATATTATGTAGGTAGTATTGGAAATTTGATCCTAGGTGTACTAAATGTACTAAATTTGTTACATTTGGGTGAGCCGATAGAGCTGAAATTCCGAAATTTGGAATTAAGATTACTGTTGGAGGAATATAGGAAGCTTTGGAAATTCGCACTTTTCTGTACTATATGGTACTAAATTTGATACATTTGGTATTTAGGCGAACCAACAGGGATGGAATCCTGAAATTTGGAATTGGGGTTACTTGGGGAGTGCAGTATTGGGGTATGTTGGAAGTTTTAGAAATTTGTACTTATGTGTACTAAATAGTACTAAATTTGTAACAATTAGGTTTTGGGTGGACCGATAGTTCTGGAATCTGGATACAGGGAAAGACGATTTCTATTGGATTGTATTATGCAGGTTGTTATGGAAACGAGTACTAAATGGTACAAAACAAGTTTGTGATGAAGACTTGGTTTTGGAAATGTGCACGAAAAGTACTAAATAGTACTTTCATAGCTACAATTTGGTATTGTGTGAACAGATAGTGCTTGAACTCTGGAATTTGGTATTAGGGTCACTGTAGCCTTGGATTGTGTAGCCTTGTTTCGAAAATTTTTTCGAAAAGTACTGGTTGTTATTATAATTGGTATTGAGTGAAAGAATATAGCTGGAATCTTGAAATTTGACATTGGGTCTCTTTTGGTATCGGGAATTGAGATATTGAGGTGATTTTACAAATACTTAGTGGTACAAAATGGGTATGGTGTGAAGGGATAAAGCAAGAATCCCGAAATTTTTTATGGATGTCACTGTTGGTTATTGTGGTTGAGAAGGAGTATCATACTACGATTGGTATTGGAGGAAATTATAAATTATATCCTGAAATTTTATTTTAAGGTAACTGAGGTTAAGATATGAAATTTGGTTTGAAAATGCATACTAAATTATGCGAAAAGTACTAAATGGTACTAATTTGGTATTGGGTAAAAGGTTGGAGCTGAAATCCTCAAGTTTAATATGGATGTCACTGATGGTGTCTGAAGTTGATAGAAGAAGGTGGTTTTCGAAATGGGTACTATGAACGTACGAAACGTCAAAATGTCACAAATGCGCAGTTGGCGGCTCGATTTCACTGTTGGTGACTATGTTGAAGAAAAGGAAGTGGTTTCGGACATGGGTAGTATAACTGTCATTTGGGATTGGGTCTTAGGGTAGAGCTGGAATTTTGAAATTTGATATGGAGTCCACCAAATAAGACACCCATATGTCAAAACTGGTAAGACAACTGTGACACACATCCACTGTACGACTTGTGATCCAAACCCCCAGCTTTTCCTAACGCATTCCTCAATGAAAAGTGTGCAATTATATCCTTTTTAGTACGCTCGATTTTCTTGCCCCAGATTTAGCGCTGATCCAAGATCATACCGAAGTATTTAACGCATTGATCTATTTTTCGTTTCCTGGCGAATAATACAAGTTTAGATTTACAAGTTTAAATTTGAAAGAAATTTACCACTGATCCACTAAGTCATCGGCATATGCCACTCCCTTTTTTCGAAGTTGGTCGAAATTCACTTCATTTCATTTTTCTAGTCATTATAGAAGAAATACCAGAGTCATAGAGAGCATTATGGATCTACACCAGGTTTACATTTTTAAATACCCAATCCATTTCGAGGAAAGCTGTCAAGTAAAAATGGAGTTTTCCATGTTTATACCCTACATCACATAGTGGTAAGGGTATTAAGTCTTTGTGCATTTGTTTGTAATATGGAGAAGGAAGGGAGATAGACCCATAGTTACTTTTGAGGATCTTCATAGAATCACTTTCTGAGTCGACTTATGCATGTCAGTCCGTCTGTCCTCCCGTCCGTCCGACCATCAGTCGGTTCACGTATTCTTGTCAACAAAATGCATGTCGCATTTATAATCCGATTGAGATGAAATTTTCCAAGTAATATTTGTTTGGCCGAAGGACGGAAATTGGTGAAATTTGTGATAATCGGATCAGATTTAGATATAGCTCCCATATATCTTCAACCGATTTTGGGTTAATTGTGCACCAAATGGCCAATATAAGTCCAAATGACCAGAATTATGGTACATCCCACAGAATTGAGTCTACAAGAGCGTACGTCAAACTTCGTGAAAATCGGTTCAGATATAGCAATAGCTCCCATATCTATGTTTCATCCGATTTGGGGTTTTAAGTCCCGACCGAATTCCGTCTAGAAGCAAGTATGTAAAATTTAGTGAAAATCGGTTCATCCAATTTGGGGTTTAAGTCCCTCACATTCGTAATATGCATTCGACAACAATGATATTTGGTACCAGATATCTTATAGAGCTCGGAAATGCCTTTGACAGATTTTATCGAAAACGGCTAAGATTTGTATATAGCTCCCATATATCCTTAATCCGATTTCATGTTTATTGTGCAAATAATGGCCAATATCAATCCAAATGGAGTGAATTTGGCACTTACGTTTCCATTTTTAAACTCGGCTCCGATATATATTTTTTTAATACAATCCTTCTCAAAGTGATATCATTCACTCAAAAGCAATGCTATTTGGTATAACAGTTTAAAATGTCTCCGTCAAATTTAGTGAAAATCGATTCAGAATTGGATATGCCTCCTATATATTTGTTCCGTCTGAAACCAAACTGTAACTGCTCTAAAGCCAAATGTTGATAGGTGGTTTGATCTACTTCAAATAAATTCTTTTCGGGAGCTCTAATAAATATGCATAGTGGTGTAGGGTATCATATAGTCGGTGCCGCCCGACTTTTGACTTTTCCTTACTGGTTTTCTCAATGTATCCGACAACTTCGTGTAGGGCTGTCTACACCGACCGACCGAACTGTTATGGACAAGGTACCAGAAGAGTGGGCTATATATCCAAGTTTAATTTTAGATTTTGGGTAAATTAAAATATTGAAGCAAAATTCGAGGGAAATTAAAGAAGAATTTCAATTATAGAGCGTAAGGTCATTAAGCTGAAGGTACAATGAAGTAACCAAAATTGATGGTTATATGTTTTATTTGGTTTATTATCTATAATTGCACCATCTCTCTGGCACCACCCACAATACTATCGACCTGAAACTTTTTTCATTACTTCGATAATCATTACACAATAAATATATTTTCAAAAATATCCGCAATTTCGTTACAAAATATATAGCTTAATCGCGTTAAGCAAACTAATATATATTTTGTTACGCTATGCCATCGCCGTGTTTTACTCGCTGGCATTAAATTAACGTTAATTTCCCAAACAATGCCATCGTCAATTACCCAGTGCGGCGGATATTTAGGTAAGCACTGCTGCATTTTGCTGCAATTAAGAAACATGAAAAGACAAAATTTTATGCAAAAAATATAAATAACCGCAAATAAATGAAAATACTTTGAAAGTTTAACTTTTTTTGCGATTTAGTGTCTATGACAAAGTGGGTGGGTGGCACGGGTTATGCATAAGCGGTGTCACCCACCCAACCTGAGACCACCTCATTTTCTTTCACTACCTTTCGCGGCGAATCATTGACTTTGTCATCGTCATAGACGTCATGTTCGGCAGCAACATGAACATAAAACAAAAGTTTAAAACTCAATTTATGAACTTGCGGAATTCTTCCAAAAAAAAAAAAAAAAAAGAAAGAAAATGCTGAAGCCAAAACCTTAGCGAAAGGAGTGAGAAAATTTTAGCAGGATTTTTCGTTTTTTGAGCATGTCTTCCTACTCGACCTTTGGCCCAATAAAACGCGACACATTAAAATTGCGTGTCACTGCTCGTTAATAACGCGCAACAACGCAGCTCACAATCACTGCTTAACAAACACACATACACATCGCGCATACATACAAACACCATTAAGAAGAAGAGAATTCATAGCTTCCAACCACAGCGCAGAAAGCCTAAGTGAATTATTAGAGCACAAGTTCGGCCAAAAAAAAAATAATAAAATGTAAGGATGAAATCCCGAAAGAATAGAGATGACAATTCTGGAAAAATTATGTGGTGATTGCCGAGATCTTGGTTCACTTAATTGTGTTACCAATGCGTAGTCAACCCTTAACCCTGATCAAATCGAATGGCCTGCTGTTCAGAAAATACCGATGGGATATATCAATAAATCTAAAGCAAAAGATGTTAGCATACATTTTCGCCTCACTTTATTTGAAGACTAACTCCATCAGTAGAGAAGTGACCAGCCAGTTTCTCCACCATACTATGGAGGGTGTATTAACTTTGTCATTCCGTTTATAACTCCCCGAAATACTCATGTCAGATCCAACAAAGTATATATATTCTTGATCAGCGTAAAATTCTAAGTCGATTTAGCGATGTCCATCTGTCTCTTGTAATCACGCTATCTTTCGAACGAATTGACATAGAAGGCTAAACTTTTGCACACATGTTTCTTTTTCGAGTAGGCAGGTTAAGTTCGTAAATGGGTCAAGTAGGTCCACGTTTACATATAGCCCCCATATAACGGTACCTCCCGATATTCGATATATTGATGATTTTAGCGACATTATCCAACGGAATTGTTTCAATTTTCGTATTTGAAGTTCGTAATGGATGCTACATGTCTTCGCACAGCTCCGATATAACAGTACCTCCCTATATACGATATTTTGATAGTTTTAGCTACATTATTCACCATATCAAATCTTGGACCTATGTAGACAACTTTATGCCTTGATAAATCTGGGGTTACAGCTATATGGGGGCTGATATAGACATTAAATATATATGAGTAAAATTTATTTCCACAGGCGGAAAAATACACAGATAGACAGACATCGACATTTTACGCTGATCAAGAATATATATACATTGTGGAGTCTAAAATGTATATTTTGAGGTGTAACAAACGGAATGATAAGCTAGAACAGGTAGAACTTTCCCATATCAAACGGTATTATTCGTGTCTTCAACTATTAGCTCTTCTTTCATATTCTGGTGAATTTTTCCTGTCATTATTTTTGGTGTATTTTTATACCCTCCACCACAAGGTGGTCAGGGTATTATGTCTTTGTGCATTTCCTTGTAACAGGCAAAAGGAAACGAGATAGACCCATAGTTCCTTTTGGTGATCTGCATAGAATCACATTCTGAGTCGATTTATGCATGTCCGTCAGTCCGTCTGTCTGTCAATGTATTTTTCTAAACAAAGTACAGTTTGCGTTTATTGCCCTATCCAGATGAAATTTTGCACAAATCATTTGTTTTGCCCAAGGACGAACCCTTTTGAAATTGGAGATAATTGATAAAAATTTAGATACAGCTCCCATATATATCTTCGTCCGATTTGCCTTTTATTGTGCACCAAACGTGTAATATCAGCCCAAATATGTAATTTTGTACTTGCAGGCAAATTAGGCCTGAAAATAAGTATGTCAAATTTGATCGAAATCGCTTTAGATATAGCTATAGCTCCCATATATATTATTCATCCGATTTGTTATTCTTGTCCTCCGCAGCCGTAATATACATTCTGTAACAACAATATTTGGGAAAATATATCAAATACAGCTCTGAAATACCTTTGCTAAATTTTATCGTGATCGGTTCAGATTTGGAGCTATATCCAACTCCAATTTATATCACTTCATCCGATTTACTTTTGATTGTGCACCAAACGTCTAATATTTGCTCAAACTGGATGAAATTTGGTATTTACGACCGAATTGAGCCTAGGAGCTAGTATGTCAAATTTGGTGAAGATCGTTTCAGATATAGCTATAGCTCCCATATATATTGTTCATCCGCTTTGTTATATTTGTTATCCACAGCCGTAATAATCACTCCGTAACAACGATATTCAGGGAAATATATCAAATACGGCTCAGAAATATCTTTGTCAAATTTTATCGAGGTCGGTTCAGATTTAGATATAGCTCCCATACATATGTTTATCCGATTTCAAATTAATTGTGCACCATATGGGCAATACAAGTCCGAATTTAAAAGATGCAAATGTTTCGGCATATAGGACTCAATATGCCGAAACATTTGTATCTTAATTAACTTAATTAACTTTAAATTATAATTAAAATCAGCATGTATGATTGAATTCTCCCATAAAACTTTTAATTGTTTATGGAGCTCTAATAAATTAGCAAAGTGGTGTAGGGTATCATAAAGTCGGCCCCGCCCGACTTAGAGAATTTCTTTACTGGATTGTAATTGAAGGGCCTTCAACGACTTAAAATTTTTATATTTTTTTTTTTTTTCATAACATGTAGAAGACATCTTATAAAGATTTTAACTATTATTAGAAATGTTCAGCCCAATATTAAAAAAATCTTTTCTTACACTTAAATCCCTAACTAAAAAACCTACCAACACACGCACATATCCATCTAGCAACACTTGGTTCTGTTAGAATGAAGGAATTTTACCAAGAGGCGAACAACCCCACCCCACCAATACTACTACCAACAACGCGAAACAAAAAGCCGTCTGCCTTTGTCGAGTATAGAAAGGCAAGAGGTTAAAACCAAAATAAAGTGTTTTGGCTTTTTATAAGAATTTTTGTGACTTTAATTGCCAAAAGACTAATGGCATATAACATTCGCTGCTTACTGCTCGGCCACCAAGACTGGCAAAGGACAATGGCTGGCTTTCTTCCGGCGTTACAACATAACAGCCGCTGTGTCTTAACTCGAAAGCAAAATGTGATGACATACAGACTGGCATTTTACATAACCTTAGCCACAGGGACACAATGCTTTTTGTTCGGAGGAATTTAGGCATAGACCAACCAAAACGCCATCCAACCCCAAAAGATGCGTGGCAGGTGTGTTCTTTAAAATGCTTGAGAAAGAAAAAACGCAAGAATAATGACAGCCATTTTAAACGAAAATTGAAAATTTAAAAAGTTGTTAACTCAAGCCATGTTATCGCGACACTGTGACACAATCGCTTAAGATGGCCATTTATATTTTGGCCGCAGTAGGGTTTTGCGTGAAAGAAAGTTTTCCAAAAGCTGATCTCGTCTTGTTTGTGTTTAACTAACAAAATATTTAGGCAGCGGCCTAACAACATGAGCTAGAGAGAATGGCGCCGAACGTCATGTCTTCCATTTAATTTAAACTGACACATTTGGTTTAGAAAATAATTGCGGTCTGTGGGTATTTTGCGTGTAAGAAGCGATAATATCAGCCTCGTGTTTGGTTTCCAAATATCCACCCGCACCCACTATTCAGCCAGCCAGTGCAATTAACAAGAAATTTTTGGTTTACCTAAATGATAGCCACTAAAGATTTTGGTTGAACTCAGTGAACGTTTTAATCCGAATTTATTATGATTTCGTTGTTGTACAGCACAGCGGTACTGTACTGACAAAATATGCGTTAATTTAAAGAGAGATTTGGAAGGGGTTAGGTTAGAACATGTAGTACTAGTAGGATTCCTTAAAATGTTTTAGAAACCTTAAAGGAATAGTTTTTTATCCTTCCCATTATAACAAGAAATACAGTACAATATTTAACAAGCTGGACAGAGTTAGTCAGTGTTAAACAACATTAAATTGATACACAACGAACTGAAAAAATTTCAAAATATGATGCTACAAAATTCTTCCCCTTTACGGTACCTTTACCTTTAAACCATTGGTAATTGAGCAAGCTTCATATGCTGGACTTACCTTTCCTCCACTACCTTCCTGTCAGCCAGTCCTTAGGAGTCAGATTGTCCTCGTCGGTTATCACTAGACGTCCGACTTCGAGGTTGGATTTCACCTTGTGCCACTTGGCTTTGTCTTGTGGAGCTAGTATGTAGTCCTTCGACCAAGTCCACCAGAATGTTTAATAACATTTGAACCCATTCCTATTTACACTTCTTCGATGGATTCCAAGGTTTCCAGGAGAAAGCAGAAACGGCTGTTTAGCACCGCTCTACTTATGTGGACATTATTGTCATTTATTTTCGTGTCAGCAAAACTTTCCATAGATCTGCGAAATCAGGGGCTCTCGCAGGAATGAAGCTGAATTTCACGTTGAGTGATGCAGTGTATCTCTCTAAGATTTTTAGCTATTCCATCAACTCTTTACTGGCTCCGGCTAAATAGCGTGGTTCATTATATATTCCTGGGAAGCCCACGCCTTGCCATAAAATAGGCAAATCAGATACTAATATAACCAACCGAGAGGGCAATATACTTTATGGCAGGTAGTTTTACTCTTTTTATGAATTATATCTTTGTGCATTTGTTTGTAACAGGCAAAACGAAACGAGATAGACCCATAGTTCCTTTTGATGATCTGCATAGAATCACATTCTGAGTCGATTTATGCATGTCCGTCCGCCGTCCGTGTGTCCATGTATTTTTGTGAACAAAGTACAGTTCGCATTTATTACCCGATCCAGATGAAATTTTGCACAAATAATTTGTTTGACCCAAGAAAGAAACCCTATTAAAATTGGAGATAATCGGTAAAAATTTATGTGTAGCTCCCATATATATCTTCGTCCGATTTGCTTATATTGTGCAAACGTGTAATATCAGACCAAATAGCATGGAATTTTGCACATACGACCAAGTTAAGCCTAGATATATATGTGCCAAATTTGATCAAAATCGGTTCAGATATAGCTATAGCTCCCATATATATTTTTCATCCGATTTGTTATTTTTGTCCTCCGCAGCCGTAACATGCACTCGTTAACAACTATATTTGGGGAAATATATCAAATATAACTCAGAAATACCCTTGCTAATTTTTATCGAGATTTAATATTTAGATATAGCTCCCATATATATCTTCATCCGATTTGCCTTTAATTGTGCACCAAACGTGTAATATTAGCCCAAATGGAATGAAATTTAGCACTTACGACAAAATTGAGTCCAAGTATGTCAAATTTGGTGGAAATCGGTTCAGATATAGCAATAGCTCCCATACATATTGTCCATCCAATTTGTTGAATTTGCCCTGCATAGCCGTAATATGCACTCCGTAGTAATGATATTCGGGGAAATATATCAAATTCGGCTCAGAAATACCTTTGCCTAATGTTATCGAGATCGGTTCAGATTTAGATATAGCTCTCATATATATCTATCTGATTTCAAGTTAATTGTGCACCAAATGGATAATACAAGCCCGAATTGAAAAGGCGAAAATGCCTCTACAAATTAAGTAGAAATCGATTCAAAGGAGGATATTCCTCCCGTATATTAGTTCCTTTGGACTTTTAATTAGTACTATAATAATAGTTGGTATGATTTATTTCCCACAAATTCCCCATTAAAACTTTTATTTATATGAAGCTCTGCTAAATATGCAAAGTGGTGTAGGGTATTATAAAGTCGGCTCCGCCCGACTTTAAGACTTTTTTTTACTGGTTTTACTTGTATATATTTTCAGCTTTATGAGAAATTTTCAGCTAAAAAGAATGCATGGAGAGCACTAGTTCGGAGCTAGAAACAACACTGGGATCTATCAGTGTAACATCAACAGAAAAATCAGGTGCTGTTTCTGGTACCTCCCCCACAAAGCGTCAACATTTTGAGTATCCATGAAGCTCAAAAATCACGAAACAAACATCCGATTTCATTCAGACTGTGTACATCTTAATATTTTCATCAACACAAGATCTGTTATAAAGAAAATAAGGATGGGACTATTCCTTCTGGTAACTCCCCTACATAGGGTTCAAGATTTTGAAAAACAAAACGCTCAAAGAAAGGGAAATTAGTATCCAAATCTCTTCAGTTTTCACACATACAAACATTTTGGCTTACGCAAGATCTGTTGTGAAGATGACATATATCTGCGAACCCCTTCCGATATCACACTCACAATTTTCAATACTTTTATCTGTCATAACTTGCGAAACAAGTTAGCGATTCTTTACAACTTATTATATCTAAATATTTCTCTCAGTCAGAAACCTGAGTGGAATTTATGATTTCGCATAAAATTGGTTATAAATGTTCGATTTTCTTGTAATTTTGCCCATACCAATTTTTTTTATCTGTATTAGATGAGGTATGAAATACTTCGGTCGACTATATCTGGTAACTCCCTCACATTTTTAGATGTTCTAAAAATTATCGCATATCTCATATAAAGTAAAGGAAGTAACCAATGTAGTTCAAACCTGGCACGTCGCAATATTTATATTATATTTACTTAGGTCCGTTACGAATTGGACAATATTCGGCCATTCCTACTCCATATTGGGTCAACAATTTTAATAATCATAACAGAAGTCAAAATATATTGAAATAGTCGAACTGTTGGTAAAACCGACTGATACTTTTATACCCTACGCCATACTATGGAGGGTATATTAACCTTGTCATTCCGTTTGTAACTCCTCGAAATACTCATTTCAGATCCAACAAAGTATATATATTCTTGATCAGTAAAATTCTAAGTCGATTTAGCGATTTAGATGATCGTCTGTCTGTTGTAATCACGCTATCCTTCGAACGAAGTGAGATAGAAGGCTAAAATTTTGCACACATGTTTATTTTTCCAGTAGCCAGGTTAAGTTCGCAAATGGGCAAAATATAGCCCCCATATAAAGGTACCTCCCGATATTCGGTATTTTGATTGATTTTAGCGGCATTATTAACCGGAATGGTTTCAAATTACTTATTTCGAGTTCGTAATGTGACGGAAAGGGTCTTCGTATAGGACCATATATCAGTACCTCCCTTCATTCGGTATTTTTACGAGTTTAGGTACAATACCCACAGAAATTGTTTGAGATGTCGTATTTTAAGTTCGTAATGGATGCTACAGCCTATGACAGAATATTGTCCATGCTGGTCCAGGTCTTCGCACAGCTCCGATATGACGGTACCTCCTTATATACGATATTTTGACGATTTTAGCTACATTATTAACCGTTTATTTCAAGTTTCGAATTTGAATATGGTAATGACTTATGACAAGCAATACCTATGTAGGCCCACGTCGTCGTATAACGGCAATATTCGGTTTTTTTAAATTTTAACAGAATTTTTTAAGGATTTTATTTTTTGAAAATTTCTAAATTCGTTCCAAATGGTGGAGGGTATTCAAAGTTCGGCCTGGCCGAACTTTCTGCATTTTAACTTGTTTAAATTGTTTTAGATATTATTATATTCTTTTTGCGTTGCTTCGATCACTTTTTGAAAAACCCGAATTTAATTCTTGAGACGAAATATGGATAGATTTTGGAATCATCCTCTTCTTTACTATGGCGACAGGTTGAAAAATTTATTTATGTTTGGCTTCATTGTCACATTTCGCCAAATATGTTTTTTATGGCCATTCTTGAGTTTCAGGGATAGATTTTTAACCAGTGCCTGCATGACCCTCGTTTTGAGAGCCATGGGCTCTAATGTAGGCATATGGATGCCCATGAATTTTTGGTGATGTTGTCGCCTTGAGGTTTGAACCGTATTTGGTTGCGACAAATTAAATTTCAATTCTTCTCATTCCGTATTCAATCGGATAGGAATTGACTCACACCAGTCTAACTTATTAATTCAAATTTCTTGCAAATCATAGCTTCAATACGAATTTGGCTTTGGAATGTGCTAAATTCAAAATTCGATGTATTGTAAACGATTTTCAATTATTAGAGAATAGATGTTTGATCGATCAAGTCGACATGGCAAGGTTCCTCGGTCGTCAGTCGACTGGCACACATGACATCCACATATTGGGATATGCTCAGGGAACAGAGTCCATCACAAAAATTTATAATTTCAGCAACTGAAAAGTAACAGATGTACTGTTTACAAATTCAAAGTGTAGATTGTTCAAATCAAGTTCAACATTCGTCATCTGTTTCTTAATCAGTACCAGTGGTGGTCTTCGAACTGATCGGTCTTATATCAGACAAACGACCGACAGACTGCAGATATGAAAGCGACTGGAAACATTTCAGCCCTTTCGATTACGAAGTCTAAGGATGTGAAACCAAACGATTCTCTCTTGGATAACAACTGGTATACGAGAGACATATCGGCACTCTTGGTTAAAGAATACCCTAAAATGTATGTTTGAGAGACATTTCAGCCTTCTTGCAAGGATTAGGATTTTATGATACCAGAAGATAATAAACAAGTTACCAGAAAATAATAAACAAGCTGTAAGTTCGGCCGGGCCGAACTTTGAATAACCTCCACCATTTGGTAATTTTCAAAAAATTAAAATCCATTAAAAATTGTGTTAAAATCTTCAAAAAAAAAAACCAAATGAAGTCCTATATTAGCGTCTATACGACGATGTGGTTCTGCATACGCAACTTTTGTCATACGTCTGCACAGACAATTTTCTGGCATAGGCTGTAGTATCCATTACGAACTTCAAATAAAAAATTTGAAATAATTCCGGTAAGTAATGTCGCTAAAATCATCAAAAGACGTGGACCTGCATGGACAATTTTCTGTCACAGGCGGTAGTATTCATTACGAACTTTAAATACTAAATTTAAAATAGTTCCGGTAAATCATGTCGATAAAATCATCAAAATACTGAATATCGGGTGGTACCGTTATATGGGGGCTATACGAAGACCTTTATCTGCATAGAAAACTTTCTGTCATAGGCTGTAGTATTCATAACGAACTTCAAATACCAAATTTGAAACAATTCCGGTGAATAATGTCTCTAAAATCATCAAAAGACGTGGACTTGCACGGACAATTTTTTGTCACAGGCTGTAGTATTCATTACGAACTTTAAATACTAAATTTTAAACAATTCCGGTGAATAATGTCGCTAGAAATCATAAAAATACCGAATATCGGGAGGTACGTTATCAACTGCGGTCGTTCAACACATTTCCCGCCACTCTCTCCCCCCAATTTCGACTTCGACTTACATATTTAAAGGTGTTACAAGCTGAAGGGTATTAAAAATGGAGGCATGTTGTTAGTAATCCATCCAAACTCACTGATAAGGAAATACAACTTCAGAACGAACATGAAGTGAGGACTGTGGGAAGCTCCTCATAAGGTGGCTTCGAAGGAGACAGTCTATTAAGAAGGCAACCATGGCTTCAGATTTGGTGATACCATCCGTCAATTCGGAAGAAGACACCGCTGTGGCGAAGTCTCCTGAACCGCAGACCATAAATAATTCTGCGTGCAAGAAGAGCAGGTCAAAGTCTGAATTTCATTCAATTTTCGAATTTCAACTGAAATTTTACGAATTACATATCGAGTTCTCGGATTACAAATGAAATGATACGCTTTAAAATGAAAATGTACATAACACATTGAAATAGTACATAATACATTGCTTAAATAAATATCTCTTAAATTAAGAAGAAAACTTAATTTTGCCATGGAGTTTTCTGAAACAACAACAGCAACTCTTCAATGGCATGACATTATCCTTTGTCCTTGTTAAATAACAATTGACCATATCCCATGGCAAATGATTCGATTTACTTGCCATGAAACCTGACATTTAAGTCGTTAAGTAAGGCCAATTGATTCCAGTTAACTTTCATTTAGGGTCGCATTTTATCATGCCCGATGGTGGTGACAGAAAGTTTCCTCTTAAGTTATTTCATTCTTTTCTTCTTCTGTCTCTCCTTTTTTGTTCACCGGAACTCTTAGAGTATTGACCATTCTCCATTCAAACGAATAAAAGTGGGAAAAAAGCTAATGGAGACAGCAAAAGAGATAGGCAGACCGACAGACAGACAATCGTAATTGAAGTTTTCGTCGTCGTCGTCATCTTCTTCTTCATCTTTTAATATTTTTGGGTCATTTAAGTACTGTCAACACCCAACAATGGCATCACCCGGTCATCCGACACACAAAAGAGGGGAGGAAAACTTTGTTAATATGCTCAATTTCGCAGCTAAAGAAGAAAAAGTGAAGAAACAAAAACAAAAACAACAAGGAAGAACTGCTACACAGTTAAGTTTTCCATAATTGCCCAAAGTCACACTTTACAGCAGCAAATGACATATTTTTGTCTCTAAGAACGCCAAGAAGACGAAGAAGTCAGCGAGCCGCACAACTGATGCAATTGCAGTTGCATCGACAATGAATGCCAGAATAATTTGAAGATACAGTCGCAGGATAAAATATTAGTTCAATAATCTGAAGATACTATAATAAATATCCTTTGCACTAAAATAGAGTTTTTTTGGGGAACAATTTTAAAATTTTAGGATTAAAAATTAGGCAAATACGTTACTATTCATAAGAGCCATTGGACAATGTCGTACTTTTGCATTCAAATCCAAAAATAACCACTTTTACCCTCCATTATAAGTTGAAACCCCACTATTTAAGATGAATTAATGAAATATGACCTTTGTGGTACATCTAAGATGGACTTTATCGGTCCACTATAAGCCCCATACAATGGTACCTTCTAATTTTCGGCACTCTGAAGATTGTCAAAAATTGTCAATATAATATATCAATCAATATCAATATAATTTCACTATTTGTTATACCCCCGATACGAAGGTTTTACTGATTGTATTGTGTGATACATATTTAGAAAGTTAATCCCGGACCGGCCAATCTTAATGCCGTTTTTATGCCCTCCACCAGGGTATATTAACTTAGTCATTACGTTGGTAACTTCTCTTGATCAGCGTAAAATTCTAAATCGGTTTAGCGATGTTCGTCCATATATCTGTCTGTCGTTATCACGCCATTGAGGGAGAAGGCTATGGGCCATGTCGGTCCACGTTTTCATATAGCCTCCTTGTAACGGTACCTCCCATAATTCTGTATTTTGATGATTTAAGCGACATTTTGTACTGAAATTGTTTCAAATTTCGTATTAAAAGTTCCTAATGAGTTCTACCGATTTTGAACATATTAACGACTTTATTCCCCGGAATTGTTTTAAAAAATTCGAAGTTCGGACATTTTATGACAAAATATTATTTATCCAGATCCACGTCTTCGTACAGCCCCATATGGCGGGTTTAATAGTAAGGGTATTTTTTGATGGAATTGTTTTTAATTTCGTTGAAATTTTTTAAGTTCCTTCACAATGGTGGAGGGTATTAAAAGTTCGACCTCGACTCGGTTTACAAACGTATAAAATGCGAAAATGTAAAAGTGGAATTTTAAACTATATACCTTAAAAGTTCAAATTTTAACATTTCTCACAATTTCTAAAATTTGATACGAAGATTACTTTGTGATCCAAAGCGGATTCTAAAAACTTCATATAACATAGACTCTGCATTTTTGTCTGCAACTGCAAACTGCAACAAAGTCAAACGCCATAATTTTTACATTTTTTTTTTAATTTTATGAATGAAAAAAATGTCAGAAATAGCATCAAATTTTAGAATAAGTTTACATTTGTTCAAATTGGTCACCTTTAACACGAATTATGGCCTTCAAACGGCCAATGAAACCGTCACACACTCTCCGAATGTTGTTCTGCAGTATTTTGGCCCATTCTCGGCGAAGCGCTTGCTTGAGGTATTTTTAGTGCCAACCTTGCTTTCCAAAATACTCCAGACACAATAGTCCAGCGAATTGGCATCCGGAGATTTTGGTGGCCATTGTGCGCTGGAAATGAAGCGAGGAACCTCATTTTGTAACCATTCTTGGGTGGCGCGTGCTGAGTGTGATGGTGCTACGTCCTGTTGAAATGTCCAAGGTCTGCGGCCAAAAAGTTTGCGTGCCCTCCAGAATATTTTCGCGATAATATTCGGCATTTATTCTGATGCCACGGTCGATTTATACGAGCGTAGAGCGACCATCGGCTGTTATGGCGGCACACCATCACCATGACCGGCGCTTGAGTTCTGGTGGCCAACCGAAGGTGAACATTTTCAGCTGACCTCTTTGGCAAGTAAACACGATCATTTGGTTTGTTTAAAAACTGCTGGACAACGAATGTTTTCTCAGCGGAGAAAACCAAATTCGCTAGTTCACCCCTTTCGGCCAAGCGAAGCAACTCATTAGAGTCTATTTTCTTTCGGTTGCGGTGTAAGTTCTTGCCCTTTTTGGAATTTCAATGGCTTTACCTCGAGATCATTTTTCAATATTTGCCGAATGGAATATTGCGGTATGTTCAGATCACGAGCCATTTTTCGACCACTGCGACGCGCGTTTCGATCAAGTCGCTTCTTTACTTTTGGAACCATTTCTGCTGATGTTGCTGTTTTCTTCCGTCCACTTCCTTGACGTAGGGCTACGCTACCAGTAACGAGTGATGGTACGAGACACAAAATATTTATTCACATTTCAATGCTGGAGCGCTCTAACGATAGCCACTTGTGGTTTTCCAGCCAAATATAAAGAAATCACACTATCACGCTTGAATTCCATCACTAATAACTTTTTTTCTGGAAAATTCTCACCAAAATGCTTCTGTACGATTATAAAAAATATAATGAGCTGTCACTGGAATAATTTTAACAGCTCTCGAACGAGTGGCTTAGAAATGACAGCCGTCCGAAGTTTGTTGCAGTTTTTTTCATTCCATCCTGTAAATGGTAATTTAATATTTAAATAAATAAAACATCTGATCGGCAGGAAAGGGAGAAATATACTCTTTTTATTACGTAAGTTTTAGTGGGTCCTTATGCAGACCCTGGATACAGCTGAGCTAATCTCACCAGACAAGAAAACCACGTCCTGGATTAACCATACCTTGAAGTGGGTGTCGTCTTAAAAAGCATCTCAAAACGTTATATTTTGAGACACATTTTGGGAGTATCAAATAAGATATACATCCTATAGCCATACGACTGGGGGTATAAAATAACCATTTTGTTTTATCAGACACTATTTAGAGATGATATTCGAATGTTCAATTGTCCTTTTAATATATTTTGAGTTGAAAAGTAGCTCAAATTTTTGGGAAACTTTTTTAAAATCTAGTAATTTTAGGGTTTCACTTTTCTGAAATCTCAATAATTCCATTATTTCCGGAATCCAAAAAAATCCAAGCTTCTTAAACCCATCGTCCCAACACATAAAACATCTACTGTTGTTACTCAAAATGCACGTTGATGGCAGCTACTTCTTCGCCGTCTCCTTCAGCTGCTTCGTCTTGAGCAAACTGATTGGAGGCAACTAGAATTGCTACTTGAGAATTGCAAAAAAGAAACTTAACAGTCAGAGTAAAGTTGTCTTCACAGTTAAAAAGTTGCCATCGCATGCAATCACTCTTCTCACACCCTTTGTTGTCATTTGGCAGATGACGGGGTTGCCACCCCGAAACCCTGGAGGAATGCGAAGACAAAGCTAAAAGCGGAGAATGACTTAACTTGTCATAATTTAAAGGCTGGAGGAGCAACAAATGGTAGGAAATTCTTGAGAATTGTAGCATTGAGGGGCGCTATCTATATATTGAGCAGCTACAAACGAGTGTGACCGACTGGAAGATTTTCTCGAACGAAAGGACCTTTTTAGAAAATACTGAGGAGCTATGTCTGTTTTTCATTTCTTGCCTTTTGTTTTTTCCATCAGAATTTCTTGTAGAACCAGCTAGTGTGTCTGTGTGTTTGTTGGCTTTTTTAACTGTTTCACATGCCATTGGCCACCATCGACCCACTTAGCATTGCAGATATCCTGTTGGCCTGTTGGGTTACCGTTACAGTGCAAGTCGCAACATATCAAATTTGAAGTGTGAATGAGTGAGTGCAAGTGTGTGTGTGTCTGTTTCGCCTGGTTCAGTTCAATTCGTTGTGTTGTGTTGATGGCAAAGTGTTTTGGTATCTCTCGTTCGGGCTCAAACAACACACATCCACACGCTCTTTGGATGTCCGTGAGTGTGAATGAGCCTTAGTTGTTCCTTAAGTGTATAAGCATTCAAGTGTTTCCTCCTCTTTTTGCCATTTGCTATTTGTTTTTTGATGTTTGAGCTATTTCGTTGTTGTTTTTGTTGCCTCGAATATTTTAGTGCATCTGCAGCACATAACTAAAATGTCTCATGTTTTTGTTGTTATTTTATGTTTTGTTGTTTGTTAGTAAAACATTTCATGTTTCATGTTGTTTTTTTTTTTCTGTGTAGTGCTGTCATACAAATATCTCAGCACGGAGCAAAGGTCGGAGTTCGATGATTTGCGATGAGGGCCTAAATGCGATCAAAAATTAAGTTTGTTTGAAGACAGGAGTAGGTCAAGTTTTTTGCTCATACAATATATGGATACAACAGTTAGAAGAAATCGGGTATGCATAATCTAGCCCTTGGTATGTCTTCATTCCAAAAAAACTACAATTTGTGAGTTTCAAAAAGTTTTGCGAATTAAACGAGGTCATCCAGCCAAAAATCTACAATGCCGCAATTTTGCTTTATTAAATCTCTTTTTATACCCTATACCACACAATGGTAAGGGTATTATGTGTTTTTGCATTGGTGTGTAACATCGACATAGAAGCGAGGTAGACCCAAAGTTACTTTTGAGGATCTTCATAGAGTCACTTTCTGAGTCGATTTATGCGTGTCAGTCCGTCCGTCTGTCCATGCATTTATTATCCGATTGAGATTAAATTTTGCAAACAATATTTTTTTGGTCCAAGGACAAACATTATTGAAATTGGTGAAAATCGGTTCACATTAAGACATAGCTCACATGTATATCTTCAACCGATTTCGGGTTAATTGTGCATCAAATGGCCAATATCCGTCCAAATGATTTGACACATCCAACCGATTTCAGTCTAGAAGCAAGTACATCAAATTTGGAGAAAATCGGTTCAGATATAGCTATAGCTCCCATATAGATGTCTCATCCGATTTGGGGTTTTAAGTCTCTTACTTGTGTAATATGCACTCCACAAGAATATTACTTTGCACCAGATAACTTATGGAGCTCAAAAATACCACTGTCAAATTTTATCGAAACAGCATCAGATTAGAATATAGCTCCCACATATATCTTTAACCGATATCAGGTTTATTGTGCACCAAATGGCCTATATGAATTAAATTTTTTAATGAAATATTTTTTAAATAACCTCGCCACTTTTTATAATTTAATTAGCTTCTAAAGCGTTTTGTTACATAAGAATTTTTTAATACATTTAAATTAATAAAACAGAGTTAATTCGACAGAACCGAAATTTTGAATTAAGGAAAATTATAAAACAAGTAAGCAAAGGCACTAGAGGTGCGAAGCCGACCATGTGATACCCTACAACACTAAAATATGTTGGAAGCTCCCTTCCATTTGGAAGATTTCCTTTTTGAAATGATGTCATAGAGCCTTGCCCAGCTGTTACCCTTTTGACAGAGGCCATTTGCCCAACATTTCCGCACTCCGTATTCAAAACAATTTCAGGGAAAGTTGTGGTCCATTATACAGCGAAATATAATCCAACTGTCCTTCCAAAATGCTATAATTCTTCCTTGTCGTTAACTCTGTTCAAAATTCCGTATTGAATGGTTCTCAATTGTGATCTGTAGAGCTACTGCCAAATCAGGAAAATTATTTTTTTTTGGTTCCATTTGAACCCTTAAATGTATATCTTCAAAAACAATAGACTTTAACTCTGACCCTTACCCAAACCCCATGCACGTTGAATGCGACCTCTATATAATATCCTAAAAACATAGTGTTGCGGTGTGTAGAAAAACTCTACAAAATGTACAATTCAAAATTGTAAGACAAATTGAAAAAATCGCATGCGATATAAAAAATATGACAAAAATTGAAAAAACAATTAACAGAAATATTCTCTTTTTTGTTGTCAAAGTTTTCTCCGATTTTCTTAGATTTTATACTTTTCTGGCTGGAGACCATTCCGAATTGATGAAAATTGTGAGAATCGGCCTAGCGGTTCTTAACTCATTAACAGAATAAATAAGATCTATTTCTTTTACATATATATTGGACCTATTTTGCTATATACCCCATATCTTGGCTATCAGCATTACTGTAATGGTCAGAAGTGAGCTTTTAATGTATTTGTGATTTGGCCTGGGCCCAAAATATTCACGATTTAGTGAAAATTTTTGTATTTTTTTGACATAAAAGCCATGCTTTATTTTACCCACTAAATATTGTCCGATGATCGTCCAAAGTGGTAGGCTTCTGTTCAACACTAAACTTAAACTCCATGCTGAATTCCGCGTCGATTGGTTTATAATTGTCGCTTGTAGAGCAAAAGCAAAATCAGGAAATATTCCTGTTTTTATACCCTACACCACAAGGTGGTCAGGGTATTATGTCTTTGTGCATTTGTTTGTAACAGGCAGAAGGAAACGAGATAGACCCATAGTTCCTTTTGACGATCTGCATAGAATCACATTCTGAGTCGATTTATGCATGTCCGTCCGTCCGTCCGTCTGTCCGTCCGTCCGTCTGTCCATGTATTTTTGTAAACAAAGTACAGGTCGCATTTATTGCCCGATCCAGATGAAATTTTGCAAAGATCTTTTGTTTGGCCCAAGGACGAACCCTGTTGAAATTGGAGATAATCGGTCAAAATTTAGATATAGCTCCCATATATACCTTCGTCCGATTTGCCTTTTATTGTGCACCAAACGTGTAATATCAGCCCGAATTGTATGGAATTTTGCATATACACCCAAATTAGGCCTGAAAATATGTGTGCCAAATTTGATCGAAATCGGTTCAGATATAGCTATAGCTCCCATATATATTTTTCATCCGATTTGTTATTTTTGTCCACCGCCGCCGTAATATGCACACTGTAACAACAATATTTGGGGAAATATATCAAATGCAGCTCAGAAATACCTTTGCTAAATTTTATCGAGATCGGTTCAGATTTGGATATAGCTCCCATATATAACTTCGTCCGATTTACCTTTTATTGTGCATCAAACGTCTAATATTTGTCCAAATGGGATGGAATTTGACACTTACGACCGAATTGAGTCTAGAAGCTAGTAGATCGGTTCAGGTATAGCTATACCTTCCATATATATTATTCATCCGATTTGTTATATTTGTTACCCACAACCGTAATATGCACTCCGTAACAACGATATTCAGGGAAATATATCAAATACAGCTCAGAAATATCTTTGCCAAATTTTATCGAGATCGGTTCAGATTTAGATATGGCTCCCATATATATCTTTATCCGATTTCAAATTAATTGTGCACCAAATGGGCAATACAATTCCGAATTTAAAAGATACAAATGCTTCGGCATATTTAGTCCTTTGAACTTTAAATTATAATTATAATCATAGCGTGTATGATTGAACTCTCCCATAAAAACTTTTAATTGTTATGTGAAGCCCTACTTAATTAGCAAAGTGGTGTAGGGTATCATAAAGTCGGCCCGCCCGACTTGAAGACTTTCTTTACTGGTTTTTAATTCATTTCAACACCTAAATATTATGCATTCTTCTCCAAAAACAATAGGGTTCTATTCTGACTCTAACCCCATCTCAATTTTCAGTTTCGCGAGAATCGGACCATAATTGCGACCTGTAGCTTGATTAAAAATTAACATGGACGGACGAACTAGATCCACACAGCTTGGCGAGATAAGAAGATCCATTTCCTATATCGGAGACCAATATTTTGAGGTGTTACATAATTTTGGTCCAATCAAAATTATAATACCCCCAATACATAGTGTTGTAGGGTATAATAAATGTTGCGAAATATATTCAAAATAATTTGGGGTCTACTTTTAAACAGTCAAGGTACATAATAAACTAAAAAAAATTGGGTATAAGAACCCAAAATTCCTTGAGATTTTAATCTATACTAAAAGATATAGAAAACAAGTAAGCAAAGGCTATAGTCGTGCGGAGCCGGCCATGTGATACCCTACAACACTACAATATGTTAGAAGCCTCCTTATGTCCAAATCCATTTTGAAAGATTTCTCTTTTGAAACTCTGTCCTAAACTCCAACTTCATGCGAGATTTCGTGTCCTTTGGTTTTTATTTCTATTTATGACGGCTGCAAAATCAGAAACAGGTTTAGTTGTTGATCCATTTCAACCCCCAAATATATTGCGGACATCTTTGAGAAATATAGGCCTAGCCCTCCTAAGCCTGACCCTACCCTTGGGAAAATTTTCCTGAGGATCGGACGATCTGCATATAATAACCCCAACCTGTGTTGTAAGGTAAAAAAAATGTAAATGCAATATTATACGTCAAATTTAAACAATCGCATGCGATAAAAAATATGAAAAAATAAAAAATGTCACAAAATCTATAATAACATAATTATTGGCATCTTTTTTTTTGCGATTTTTTTAGATTTAATTATTTTATGTCAAGAGGTCATTCTGAATTGACAAAATTTGTCAAAATCAGTCCAGCCATTCTTGAGATATAAGTATTCTAGCTAACATTCCCTTCCTTTGTATATATACATTGTATATATTTCGCTATATATATCCGAAATATTTACTATCGGGATCTACGTAACGGTCAGAATTGATATTTTTGTCTATTTGTGATTTTGCCGGGATTAAATATGATCGCGGTTTAATGAAAAACTTGACTTTTATTTAACACAAATGTTATGGTATATTTCACCCACTAAGTATTAAACGATGACCATCAAAATTGAAAGGCTTCTGCCCAGCCCTAAGCTTTTGCCCCATTCTAACTTCCGCGTCGACTGATCTATAATTGCGACCTGTAGAGCAACTGCAAAATCAGGAAATTTTCATTCAGTTTTTGCGCCATTTCAATCCCTAAATATTATGCGATCATCTCCAAAGGAAATAGACTTCTATTTTGGGCTTAGCCCCACCTCCATTCTAAATTTCGTGAAGATCGGGCAATAATTGCGACCTGTAGAGTGATTACAAACTAACATGGACAGACGGACGAACGGACATACATAGCTAGATCGACTTAGCTCGGCGAGATAGGAAGATCCATATATACTTTCCTATGTGGGAAACCAATATTTCGAGGTGTTACGTAATTGTTGTCCCAATCAATCTCAAAATAATGGTTTAACCGATTTAATTTCTTAAAAAAGAGATTTTATGTATTTTTAAGACACAATAGTTAATATAGCCCTATTTTACAATATAGCCAACATAATACAGTAACACCCAAAATTTAATACTTGAAGGGTTTCAATGTTATGTTATAACAGTATTCGCATTTAGCATTGGTAGCAATAAACATTTTTCTTCTAAATAATTGGAATGTTTGACAATGTTTGAATATCTAATTCAAAATTTCAAAACATTCATTGTTAAGGCCTTAGCCGATCCACCACTGACATCAGAAGTATTCGCAACTTTTTATGCGTATAGTCCGAAATTGTGTGTGTCTATGTGTTGTTGTTTGTATTTGGCTTTGTTTAACCTGTGAATCGTCCAAACATACAGACGATGAATAAAGAAAAGCCAACTCATATCATGTCACTTGATATGTTTCGTGTTATGTTGCCTTGTTTTCGGTGGGCCAATTGCTTGAACTTATTTTCTATTCAGTTTTTTCTTCTTCTTCGATTCTAATTTGGCCATCGAGCCAAACCAAGCCAAGCCAAAGCACTTTTGTGTTCACTTCTTTTTCCTGTTGATTTACGCAGTTTTACGTTTCGATAGAGTTTTTGTGATTGTTTCGTGTTTCGTGTTATTGTTGTGTAATCAATGATTTTACATGGTTGCGTAATGCCTTCTGCATCACCTCTGGTTGTGTTGTGGCCTAAATGGAACTTGGCCAGTAGCTTGTAATCAAAATTTCGCAAAAAAAGCCAAATGAAACGAAACAAAACATTATTCGATAAAACACTAACAACACACACACACATACACACACGCATGCATACACACCACATACGCACAGAAGTCATATTAGAGTTTACAATTAACTGCAACCGGATGTGCCTTTGCACAAGTTTACGATAATGTCTTTTACGAAGTGACAAATTTAAATGTTTTTGACTACTAAATGTTGTCTGTGTGTCGGTCTGCCTGTTTGTTTGTTGTCGTTTCTGTCGCTGTTGTTGTTGCTACGCTTGTTATAGTTATTTGTGCAATTGCCGATTCACTCATTGCAATTGCCGGATACAATTAGCAATGTTTTTATACAATTTGTTGATACAGTTAGTTAATTAAACAATTTTAATAAGAGAACAACAAATGTACAAATGTTTTTGTTGTGGTTGTTGTATTTTAACACTGATTGTATTCTGCAGTTGAAACATGTTACAAGTATTGAAGTGTTTTTTACAATAGGCGAAAAAATTGCATTAATAAAAATCCAACAAAAATTGTTGTGTGTTTCACAAGTGCACTTACAATTTATAAAGGGAAGTTGAAGCTAGATTTTCAGACACCCAGGGATAGGGACAGGGACAATAGGGATAGGGATCTAGAGATCTACAGGATGAATAATATATATGCAAAAAAGTCAAACGCCATAATTTTTATTTTCTTTTTAATTTTATTGAATAAAATCAAACAATTATCGGAAATAGCATCAAATTTTAGAATAAGTTTAGATTTGTTCGAATTGGTCACCTTTGGCACGAATTATGGCCTTTTTAGTGCCAACCTTGCTTTCCAAAATACTCCAGATACAATAGTCCAACGGATTGGTACCCGGTAATTCTGGTGGCCATTGTGCGCTGAAAATGAAGCGAGGAACCTCGGTGCCGTCATGCTGCGATCATAAGCACCTCTTGTCGAGAAAGGCTATACAGCCAGCCAGCCAGAGCTCAGCTTATCACCACGTATAGAGAAGAAAATCAAAATGCCAGGGGAAGGGGATTACGACTAAACATTTTATGACTCATACTCTGAATCCAACAGGATACTTAAGCTAAAATACTCTTCAAAAATTACGTTTTACTCAAAAATACAATTTTAACTTAGAATTTGCTTTAACAAGTGAATTATGTAAAAAATTCGACTGAGCAAAATTTTGATACTCAAAAATATAATTCTAAATATCAATACAGTTGTAACAAATCTTAAAAATTTGAAGAAAAAAAACTGTATCGTACCATATCTACTGAGAATTCGTAACACGATTGCGTGGACCTGCATACGCAAAATTTCGTCATAGACTGTAATACACATTACGAACTTTAAATACGAAATTTAAAACAATTCCAGTCTATAATGTCTCTATTACTATAAATTATTAGGAGGTACCATTATATAGGGGCTATACGAAAAGGTGGGCCGACTCACCCATTTTCGAACCTGTCTACTGATAAAATACACAAGTGTGCACAATTCTACACCTTTATCTCAATTCGTTCGAAAGATAGCGTGATTACAACAGACAAACAGACGGACATCGCCAAAATGACTTAGAATTTTACGCTGATCATGAATGTATATTCCCTTCATAGCATGGTGGAGGGTATAATGATTAAAATTTGGAAAATATGCTTCAACATTTCAAACTATGACAATTCGGGTGGTTAGGTGGGCTATAACAAAGCAAGTAAAAACAGGTAAAAAGCTGTAAGTTCGGCCGGGCCGAACTTTGAATATCCTCCACCATGTGGAACGAATTTGAAAATTTTCAAAAAAAAAAAACGTTAAAAATTCTCTTAAAATCTTAAAAATACCGCATGTAGCCGTTATATTAGAGTTTATACGAAGACGTAAACCTTAATAGGCAAGATTTGTCATAAGCTATTAACATATTCACATGCGAAACTTAAATAAAATCGGTGAATAATGAAGCTAATATTATCAAAAATATATAGGTAGGTACCATTATATGGGGGCTATACCAAAACGTGGACCTGCACAGAAAACTTTCTGTAGTATCCACTTTCTAGATAATGTGGATAAGTCGATAACGCAGTTAAACATTTCAAAAAACCGATTAAGTGGATGAAGCGATTAAATGGGGGCCATACCAATACGGGAACCTGTACAGACAATATTATACTACAAGTCTTATACTACGAGCATTAAATACCAAATTTGAAACCATTTCGTGGGTAATTGTGACTAGGATTATCAAAATACCTAGTATCGGTGGATACTGTTATAAGTGTGCTGTTGGAAAACGATCCAATTTTTAGACAAATTCTTGGAAAAATGTGGCAAAAATCATCAAAACGCCGAATACGGGAGGTAACATTATATGGCGGCCATACCAAAGCGTGGACCGATATATCTAATTTTCAATACCGACCATTCTAGTCACAATACAGATTGTTAAGTCAAATTTTGAAGCTCTACATCAAGGTGAACGGTATAAAAATAGACAGATATTGTCATTTTGTCGTTCCCATAGAACTTTCAGACGTATTGCCGATTCCTTTAAAAGAAAGAATGATTAGCACAAACGGACGGACATACAGACATGCGTGAATTGCCTTAACACTTTACGTCGATGAAGAATATATATTTAATCATTATTTCAGTGAGTCTATATCGGGTCAATCCTTCTGGTACATCCTCACGAATGGTCTAAATAAACTCCATAAAATAGTGTAGGGTGGCAGTCCAAACCTGGCAAGTCCTGATATTTATATCAGACTTAGTTTAGATGCGAAATGGACAACATTGGCGCCTTCCCCATAAAGGGTTAACATTTTTGGTCAAATCAAGCGGAGTCTTTTAAGTGTCTGATATAAGACGGGACCGTGGAATTGTAGGCCAATTTAATTTTTTATACCCTACACCACAAGGTGGTCAGGGTATTTTGTCTTTGTGCATTTGTTTGTAACAGGCAAAAGGAAACGAGATAGACCCATAGTTCCTTTTGATGATCTGCATAGAATCACATTCTGAGTCGATTTATGCATGTCCGTCCGTCCGTCTGTCCGTCCGTCCGTCTGTCCATGTATTTTTGTAAACAAAGTACAGGTCGCATTTATTGCCCGATCCAGATGAAATTTTTCACAGATCATTTGTTCGGCCCAAGGACG
This sequence comes from Musca domestica, assembly GCF_030504385.1. Lineage (NCBI taxonomy): Eukaryota > Metazoa > Arthropoda > Insecta > Diptera > Muscidae > Musca > Musca domestica. The sequence goes on along the minus strand of NW_026712309.1, from coordinate 832,192 downwards.
AACCCTATTGAAATTGGAGATAATCGGTCAAAATTTAGATATAGCTCCCATATATATCTTCGTCCGATTTGCTTTTTATTGTGCACCAACCGTGTAATATCAGTCCGAATAGTATGGAATTTTGCACAAATCATTTGTTTGGCCCAAGGACGAACCCTATTGAAATTGGAGATAATCGGTCAAAATTTAGATATAGCTCCCATATATATCTTCGTCCGATTTGCTTTTATTGTGCACCAAACGTGTAATATCAGTCCGAATAGTATGGAATTTTGCACAAATCATTTGTTTGGCCCAAGGACGAACCCTATTGAAATTGGAGATAATCGGTCAAAATTTAGATATAGCTCCCATATTTATCTTCGTCCGATTTGCATTTTATTGTGCACCAAACGTGTAATATCAGAATGAATAGTATGGAATTTCGCGTGTACGATCAGATTGGACCTCAAAATAAGTATGCCAAATTTCATCGAAATCGGTTCAGATATAGCTATAGCTCCCATATATATTGTTTATCCGATTTGTTATTTTTGTCCTCCGCAGCCGTAATATGCACCCTGTAACAACCTCAACCTCATCTGAAACCTTCCCCATAAAGGGCGAAAAAAAAATTAATATCCATCCAGCGAAATTAACATCCGATTTCATGCAAACTTGTTACATTTAAATATTTCTATCGACACAAGATTATTATGAAAAAAAATTATGAAAATCGGACCATTTCTTTTGGTACCTTCCCCATATAAAGTTTGAGATTTTAAAAAACAAAAAACATTAAAAGAAACCGAAAAAAATCGTCCAACTCTCTTGAAATTTCATACACACAAACATTTTTGGTAAAACAGGATTTGTTGTGAAGATCCCACAAGGGATCACAATCACAGTGGATCATAAAGGATCACAATTTTCAATACATTTATTTGTCATAAATATTTCTCTCTACCAGAAACCTGAAATGAATATGGAATTTATGATTTCGCATAAAAGTAAATAAATGTTCTATTTTCTTGTAATTTTGCCCATAGATGAGGTATGACAAGGGAATAATACTTCCGTCAACTATACCTGGTCTCTCACGCACATTTCAAAAATTTGGCTTCAAAGTTTCTCGACCTTTTGCCGAATATTTGCACTTCATGCTTGTTTCCTTTAAATTCTACGAACTTTAAATTCATGTGTAGACCCCACTAAATTATGACTAATTTCTCTTGTTCTACCTACAGGAAATCATGGAACGAAATCTAGGTGAACATTGTCATAAATCTCATTGTTTCGTATCATTAACTCTATGGGCTGTGTTCTTCCTGCTTGCTGTTTTGTGCTTTTTTTTGATTTTTTGTCCTCCTTTGCCGTCAGCTCTTGTTTGGGTCGGGATGATAATGGTGATGTAGCCCTTATTTGCTGTGTGTTACTGCAGTCATCAATGATATTTATGGCATTACTTCTCGCTGCAAGGGAGTAGCTGTAACGAACCGTAGTTTGGTATTACCGGGACAGCTACTGGAGGCAATGCATGTTGTTGTTGTTGCTTCTTCACATTATGGGACGTAATTACATGACGCCTTTCAGGCGCTATATCATTGTCGTTGTTGTCGTCATTTTTGCCATCAGTTGGAGGAGATGTAGTGCCTTTTTGATTTCCACTTTGTGTGTTTGTCTGTGTGCACAGAGCGAGTGAGTAAAGTGTGAAGCCTTAAGTAATTTTTCCCGTTTATTATCATAAAGTTATCGCCGCCATTGTCAACGCCAACGAGCTTCACACATCCACACTGGCGGTGAGTGAGCAACCAACCAACGAACCAACCAACCTCAGGGTGGCAGCATCAAATATCACTATCATCTGACAATGAGCCTCGTTTGGAAAATGCAATTAAACACGAAAGGCTATAGGCTGTGGAGTAGGAAATGGAAAATCGCATTGAATGAAGAACGACATAACACAGCAGCACATCACGACGGTAGGTAGGCAGTCAGGCAGCAGGCAATAACAACAATAATGAATTACCCGGTCATGATATACGAGTGCACTCTCCCTCCGTACCAAAATGGCTGGCCAAGCGGCAGTAGAAAAGTTTGAAGTGTTGGATTCCTCAATACCAGTAGCATTGACATCTTAACTGCTACTCAAACAATAAATAGCAACATGCCTGATGTTTGCCCGTCCGTCTGTCCGTTGACTGCTGCTGCCAGCAATGGGAGCAACAATCAACGCAATCGAATCATGCAAGAACCGTTCTACACTAGCACAAAAGGGCAGAAGGACAGACACGCAGCCCGGTAGTGCGACAATGACTGAAAGACAAACACCTACTGCGATAAATGGCACATTGAGACAAATCAATGTGATAATGCAAATTGTGAATGGTTTGCCAATTACAAAAGGACACATTCACATACGCACACACGTTCACACACACACACACTTAAACGGAATACCATTTCTCTTTTCTTTTTGGAGTACTGCAGACAGTATTGCATTGCCCAGCCTATTTGACCAATTCCGATTAATACAAATTCACTTTCGACACAACCTCTCCTCGTTATTTGATACCAACAGCAACAATACCATGACAAACTATGCCACACCATCATTCAAGTCTTCATCATCACCATCATCGTCGTCGTCGTCGCATCAGTAGCAGCAGCATCGTCGAGTATCACAGCATCAACGACACCATAAAAATTCAGAACAAAAAGATGCCATGCTGAGTCTTCACAATTTCAAACAGATTCAAAACAGTTTAAGTTGGGAAATTCAGCATACATGCAAAAAGGGTTCATCAAAATGTAGCCAGGGTGTTGGGAAAGTTTTTCGAACTGTGAGTGTGGTGAAAAATGTTTAACAAACGGCTAATAAAAATTCCGAATTTATATTTAATTATATAGAATTACAAATGTCTGTATCTTATATTTCAAATAGTTAGGCTTTTATTATATTAGACTGAATAAAAAAAATATTAAATTAAACAAGTAAGCAAAGGCTACAGTCGAGCGGGGCCGACCGTTGAATACCCTACAACACTATAATAAACGATACAGTTTATATAGGCGAGATACACGAAAGAATTTCACAAGATATTGTGACAAATAATAAAAGAAAACCATCAGGTTCCGTTCTCTAATTTTCAAATAATAGCAACTTAAACTAATCTGCTCATTTCCAATTTATTGGTAGATGTTGCACGTAAATGGTCTTCCTAGATCTGGAACCAATATTTCTCAAAGACCTATAATCTCTCAGAAGTGGTAAAAGATTAACATTTATTATTGGTTTTTGACTGAAACGCATCTATATGAGATACAGACATTTGACTATATTCTTCAACGAAATAGTCAGAAGTGCGTATTTCCTGTATTTGTGAATTCTCCAAAAAGTCACTGGAGTGGACATTTTCGTATTTTGTCTACAAAAATTGGCAAACTATTTCACACATTGAATATTTTTGGATAGCCATCCAAAACTGCTTGGCTTTTGCAATGTCCGGTAACCCCCATTCAAATGTGCGTGAGAATCGGGCGATAATTACGACCTGCTGTCAATTTTGCAGTTTTTTGGTCCATTTCAACCCCTAAATATATGGCGATCATCTCCAAAAGGAGTAGGCTTCTATTCTGACCCTCATCTTATACCCATGCAAAATTTCGTAAGGATCGGGCGATAAATGCGATCTGTATATGATATCCTGATATCTCAACTACATAGTTTTGTTAGCTGTAGAAATTTTACCAAATGTTTAATTCAAAATGAAAATATGCCAAAAATATGACAAAATTGAAAAAACATGAGAAAATGTTACAAAATCAATATTTTCATCTTTAGAGAGATATTTTTATGCGATTTTTTAGACGATTTTTGTTTCCTGCCAGGGGCCATTCTGAATTAATGAGAACTGTCGAAATCAGTTCAGCCGTTCTCGACATATAAGAGATCTTTCAAGCATATCTTCTTTGATAGACATATATATCGCACATATTTTGCTATATATCCGATTTGTTAGATGTTAACATCAATGTGAAGATCAGAAGTAACCTTGTCATGGCTTCGTGATTTCGAAGGGATTTAAAATATTCGCGGTTTAATGAAAAATGTTGAATTTTTTCAACACAAAAGATATGCTCTATTTTACCCGCTAAATATTATCCGATGACCACCCAAATTGGTAGGCTTCTTCGCCGCCCTAAACTCTAACTACATGCGAAATTCCGCGTTGATTGGTCTATAATTGCGACCTGTATAGCTACTGCAAAATCCGATATTTTTTCAGTATTTGGTCCATTTCAACACCTAAACATTTGGCGATCATCTCCAAAAGAAATAGGCTTATATTCTGACCCTAACCCCACCTCCATTTTAAATTTCGTGAAGATCGGACAATAATTGCGACCTGTAGAGTGATTAAAAATTAACATGGACAGACGGACAGACGGACGGACGGACATACATAGCTAGATCGACTCAGCTCGGCGGGCTAGGAAGATCCATATATACTTTCCTATATGGGAAACCAATATTTCGAGGTGTTACATAAATTCTGGCCCAATCAAACTTATAATACCCCCAACACATAGTGTTGTAGGGTATAAAAAAAGAAAACAGTAAGAATATGATACCCTAGACCACTATGCATACTTAGTAGAGCTCCCGTAACAAAAGAATTTATTTGAAGTGTATTATAACACCTTTCAACATTTGATTTTATAGCAGTTATAGTTTGCTATAGAGTGCATGATATCACTTAAAGAAGGATTATATATCGAAGCCGAATTGCACAAAATGGAAACATTTCGAAATTCACTTGACCAAATTCGGTCGGATAAGCCAAAATTCAGATCATTTGGACTGATGTTGGCTAATTAGTGCACAATTAACCCGAAGTCGGTTGGGGATATATATGTGAGCTATGTCCAAATCTGAACCGATATTGATACTTATACACTTATTTCAGAGCTTTATCTGATATCTGGTACCAAAGATCATTGTTGTGGAATGTGTATTACGCATGTGAGGGACTTTAAACCCCAAATCGGATGAAAGATATATGTGGGAGCTATAGTTATATCTGAACAGACTTACACCAAATTTAAAGTACAGGTTTATAGGATGAACTCAGTCGTAATTGATTGATATTAACCATTTGGTGCACAATACACCTGATGTCGGGTAAAGATATATATGAATCGATCTCGAAAAAATTGGAAAGAGGTATTTTCGAGCAGTATCTGATGTCCAGATGTATAAGTGAGCTATAGCTATATCTGAACCGATTTTCTCCAAATTTGATTCACTTGCTTCTAGACTGAATTCGGTGGAATGTACCAAAATACAGGTCATTTGGACTGATATTAGCCATTTGGTGCAAAATTAATCCGAAATCGGTTGAAGATATATGGGAGCTATTTCTAAATCTGATCCGATTATAACCAATTTCAGTAGGGTTCGTCCTTGGGCCAAACAAGTATTGTTTGCAAAATTTCATCTCAATCGGATAATAAATGCGACCTGTATTTATTGTTCACAAAATACATAGACGGGCAGATGTACGGACTGTCATGCATAAATCCAAAAAAAATTATCTCAATTTTAGAATCTTTGGCACTCTCACACAAACTTTTTCCGAGTTCGTTCCGAATTTGACATCAGAATCAGAATTTTCCGAATTCGGTACCGTTTAGAAATTTTTATGGGCAAAATTACAAGAAAATTCCATATTCTGGTTGAGAGAAATATTTAGATATAGAATGTTGTTGTTTCGAAAGTTATGGAAGATAAAAGTATTGAAAATTGTGACCCTTTGTGGGTGATTTTATGTTAATGGAAATATTGAGATGTACCAAGTCTGAAAAGAATCCGATGCAAATTTAGCGTATTATGAGATTCATGGATATTCAAATTTTTTGACCCCTTTGTGGGGGAGGTACAAGAAGGACAGATCTTGTGTTAGTAGAAATAATGGGATGTGTGAGATATAAAGAGAACCGGATACTTATTTCGAATTTTATAATGTTTTTGGTTATTCAAAATTTTGACCCTTTATTGGGGAGTTACCGGAATAAATGGTCCGATCTGTATCTTCTTTATGACAGATCTTGTGTTGATAGATATATTGAGATGTACCATTTCTGAATAAAATCGGATGTTAATTTCGCTTTTATTAAGTTTCATGGATATTCAAACCCTTTGTGGGAAGGTACCAGAAGGAGTGTACCGATATTATCCATCTCCGAACTCGATCTAAGTTTGATAATAATATTACAATATACCAAGTTTGGACCAAATCCGATACTCCCTTCAAGATTTATCGTGCGCACCAGCCAAATCTGTGAATAGAGATTGTATCGGCCCACTCTTGTCTCTTACATGGGATCAACAGTTTGAATAATTATAACTCTTAAAACATGAGAAGCAAGTCAGCGATTTTCATCAAATTTCGTGTATCTCAATATTTCTGTTCACCATGGAACAAAAAGATATTTCTGGTTAAACTTTTGACTAACAATTATTCCTAGAGAATTGTAAAGAGTTCGATTTTCTTTAAATTTTACGCATACTACTATTATTATCAGTATTAGGTGAAAGTGAAAGCTTCGTATCTAGTGCACTGTGCACATTTGAACATTTTAAAATAATATCACATGTCTCATATAACGTGAAGGCAGTAGCCGCTATAGGCCAAATCTGTTACGTTGTAATATTTGTATCATATTTAGGTCAGATACGAAATGGACAATATTGGCCAACCCTTTCGGAACTTCCCCCATGAAGGGTCAACAGTTTGAATAATCATAACGAAAGTCAAACTATATTTAAATAAACAAACAATGACTGCCGACTACTTTTAAACTTGTTTTATGCTTTTTTAACTTTCCTATATTTCTTAAAAAAATCACCCTTTAATTTCGGTAATTAACGACATTATTTGCATGTTAGCTACTTATAGTGAATCAATAATCAACTTTTAATTCGTTTTAATTCTACCGGCATTGAGTTAAGTTATCTCAAAATTACAAATATTCTGTGTACTTTTTTCCTTGAAAGCAGTTGTCGACTTTATAGTCAAGAAAATAGAAAATAATTTTTCAATTAAAAATTGCAAACCAAAAGATGCTGAGATTCGCTTCGCTTACCAAATGAATCAAGTAATGAAGATGTTAATAAAATTGTGAACAACTCCATGGATTGCCACGATGTTAGCCGAAATCAGCATGAAAACGAAATTGCAAATCTCAATTCTAATCACAAAACATTGGAGAAGATTCGCTTAGTCTCTCAAAATAATTCAAGAAGGATCCACGAACATACAAGGCTGATATCTCAAGGTTAGAAGAAAGAACCTTTGTTTCGGGATTTAAATTTAATGGTAATGTAAATAGTTGTAAATCGGGTACTCAGGATCGATTTCCTTGCTACCTTTAGAGATCATTTTATCAGGATGTAACCAGGGAGAAGCCTTATAAAAAGCAAAAAGAGGTTAAATGTTTCGCTGCCAGAATAAGGTACACATGTCAAATAACTGTAATCGCAAGTGTCTAAAAGATCATAAAACTAAAGATTGTTCTCTTAAGGCGGGTAGCATTCTAATAGTCTGTTTTATTCACCTTATTGGAAGGGTTGTTCCGCTTGTTCTACTTGTTTTTCGACGAATCATCAGACTCACTTTTGTTTTGGTTCTTTCGTCACTGATCCGATTTTGACTAAAATCATCCTATCGGATGGATATGTGTCGTGAAATCGGATGAAGACATATATGGCAGCTACAACCAAATCTGAACCGATCTCGATTAGATTTTTTGCAGATTACATATTACGAATGTGAGGGACTTAAACAACAAATCAGATAAAACATATATATGCTATATCTGGACCGATTTTCACCAAAATTGATGTACATGCTTCTGGGCTGAATTTGGTCGGATGTGCCAAAATACATCCTATTTGGACTGATATTGGTCATTTACAGCGATATTAATCCGAAATCGTTTGAAAATCTATATAGCAGCTATATCCAAATCTTAGCCGATCTCGATCAAATTTGGCACAAGTAATTCTGAGCTCTATGAGATATCTGGGACCAAATATCATTATTGCAGATTGCATATTACGAATGTGAAGGATTTAAACACCAAATCGGATGAAACATAAATATGGGAGCTGTAGCTATATCTGATCTAATTTTCACCAACTCACATATAATTATTTCCAGCCTGAATTCGGTCGAATGTGCCCAAACACATTCATAATTCAAAATATGATAAATTTCAAACACTATATTATTAAACTCTCTATTTTTATACCCTACACCACATAGTGGTATTATATTTTTGTGCATTTGTTTGTAACATGGAGAAAGAAGCGGGATAGACCCACAGTTACTACTGAGGATCTTCATATAATCACTTTCTGTGTCGATTTATGCATGTCGGTACGTTTGTGCACAAAATGCAGGTCGAATTTATTATCTGATTGAGATAAAATTTTCCAACCAATATTTGTTTGGTCCAACTACGAAGCCTTCAATAGTGAGAATCGCTTCAAAATTATATACAGCTCTCGTATATTTCTTCAACGGTCCAAATGCCCAATATCAGTCCAAATGACCTGGATTTTGGCACATCCCACCGAATTCAGTCTGCAAGCAAGTACATCAAATTTGAAGAAAATCGGTTCAGATATAGCTATAGCTCCCATGTATACGTTTTATCCGATTTGGGGTTTTAGGTCCCTCACATGCCTAATATGCACTCCACAAGAAAGATATTTGTTACCAGATAACTTATGGAGCTCAAAAATACCTTTGTTAAATTTTATCGAGAATGGATGATATTGGGATATAGGTCCCATGTATATCTTTATCCTATATCAGGTTTGTTGTGCATTAAATGGCTAATATCAGCCCAAACGGACTGAATTTTGCCAATTGCGACTGAATTCGTCCTAGAAACAAGTAGCTCCCATATATATGTTTTATCTGTTTTGGTGTTCAAGTCCCTCACATTCATAATATGAACTCCAAAACAATGATATTTGTTATCCGATAAAGCTCAAAAATATCCCTGCCAAATTCTATCGATATCTATTCAGATTTAGATATAGCTTTCGATACATATGAAAGCTTCCGATTTCATGGTTATTTTTTACCATATATGTAATATCAAACCAAATTAGATACATTTTTTCTCCTTCAACCGAATTTTTAAGTTTGGTCTAAACTTGCTCTAAACTTTTTTGTCAGGGTAGCGCTACTAAATATGAATATTGTTGGAGGGTCTCATATAGTCGGTCCCGCCCGATTTTTGACTTTTCCTTACTTGTTTGAATTGTGGGTTTTTTTCAGAGTTCAATCTTGGTCGCATACTTCTATAATGTATTTTATATGGAGATTATGCTTTGCTTTATACACACAATGAGTCGCCTTATAAAGTGTTGTTGTCAATTTAACATTAATAATATAAAGTTAATGTTTCCAAATGATAGGCGTTTTATCTAAGAAATCCTTCCGACTTTGATTATTTGATTTTAACTATACATAAAATATAAACAAATCGCGAATACTACGAATGTTCCCTGTCAAAGATACATGCCATCCCTCGTAAAAGTTGCAAAAAATTTAACAGGCACACAACTGAAATACAATCCCGTACTTTCGTTGTGCAAAAGGTCGTAATTTGTTGTTCGACGATAGTTCAAATTGACTTTTGCGTATGCACTCACTTATACTTACAGAGTGGTAAGGAGCCTCTCTTTCGAACTGTAAGAACACCCTCCAGCTAGGCACACCCACTGTGACACTTTACGAAGAAAACGCACAAAACAATGGCAATGCATCTTTTGGCTTATTGGTAAAATGAAAAGAGCTAGTATTTGTGGGGACAACTGAAATTGTTGAAATTAGTTTTTCACATCCTAGGCTGCCTTCCAGCCTGTCGGAAGGCCTATCTTATCCAGCAGTTGTGGAATGTGCGTCACGCATTCAAGTGTAACGTGATAATTTGTGTCGTGTCGATCTACGAGCGGCAAGCACTGCTGTGCGGATATGGCATGATGTCCTCGTGGTTCTACATATCCTTAAGTGAACACTCACACACAGGCACTCCCAAAAACCAGTAATGTTGTCGTACATATGTTTGTATCCTGATTGTAGTGGTGTTGTTGTTGCTGCTGCCGATGTTGGTACTTGATATTGTTGTCATTGTCTTTGGGTGAGTGATTGTATATCACTTTGAATCGCATGGTATGCCATCGTAATCGCAGAGTTGTCGATGTTGTTGTTGTTGTTTTCGTTGTATCACAAACGGATTTCATTCATTCGCCCATCCACATGGATGTCCTGTGTGTTGTATAAACGATTTGTTGTTGATGGTGTTGTGCCTGTTGACGTTGATTCGCAGCAAACGGCTTTTGTCTCCGCAGGAGTCATCATCACTATCTGGGGAAATTTGTTGAAGGATTTTTGGAAAATGTTGTTACAATTGATGAGATAATGGATTCAATCAAAGAATGATGTACTGAAATGTTAATATTTATGTGGTCAACGAAAGAGGGCTTGTCGAAATTGTTATTCGTTCGTTTTTGTTGTTGTTTTCTCTTTCGTTTTTTTCGAAATGTGTAAAATTCCGATAGTGATTGGTGAAAAACGTGGGAAGAAAGAAAACAAGTAAGAAGAACTATAACGATTAAAGTGGGGTCATTAGTCTTGCAATTAATCTCAGGCTGTCCTTTCTTATTTTAATAAAATTTCTTTGAAACATCCTACCGATGTGGGAGATAGGATAGAACTCGTTGAAGGTAATAATATAATATTTGCCCTCGATATTTTATAATAACTGTTCATTAAAATTTCATAAACGTGTGTGGACATTTAGTGTACCAATCTATTCCACATCGTCTAACACCAACAAAAATATTGGGTGCAAAATTTAATGAAAATCTAATATTTATGCGAATAGCTTTTAATCAAAAATTTAACCTTTTGTGAATAAGGAAGCCAGAAGGAGCTCATATCAGATCTCTGGTTGAAATAAATATTTATATGCTTGACGAATCTCTGTTTCACTATTTATGCTAAATATAGTTATTGAATTCACACCAGATCTTGTGTTTATAAAAATGTTGAGATATATGAGAATTGATGAGAGTCTGATGCTTATTTCGCATTTTATACTAGATATAAATATTCAAAATTTTGACCCGTTGTAGGGAGGTACCAGAAGGATTGGGCCGATATCTTCTATACTCACAACAGATCTTGTGTTGATATAAATATTGGGATGTGCCGAATTTGGGGGGGATCGAATACATAATGGGTTCATGGTTTTTGATAATCCTGACCCGTTTAGTGGAAGGTACCAAGGGGAGCATTTACGAGATTTGAAAAAACTCGAACTCTTATTTCACATTTTATAAGAGTTATAATTATTCGAATTTTTTACCGTTTGTGTGGGAGTTACCAGAAGGAGTGATCCAACACATTAAGTCTTCCAACCTGATCTTGTGATTATAAAAATATTGGGATGTACCGAGTTTGAAAATTATCGGAAGCTTATTTGGAGTTTTATGAGTTTTATGGTTATTCAAAATGTTGACCACTTTGTGGGAGATTTACCAGAAAGAGTGGATTGATACCTACTATCTACACAGTAGGTCCTGTGTTAGTTGAAATATTGCGATGTGCCGAGTTTGAAAGGAATCGAATGCATATTAGGCGTTTCATGAGTTACATGGTTATTCAAAATGTTGACCCGTTATAGGGGAGGATCCGGAAAGAGGGATCTAACCTCTTTTTGAAATTCGAAACTAAGAAGGACTACCTTTCCTGTTTAAATACCTGCAATCAAAATTATGCTTAAAACCCCGAAATGTCAATATTTAAGGAGTTATGAGCATTTTAAAATAAGCTATTTTTCCTATTTAAATATCTGCCATCAAAATGATGCTAAAAACCCCGAAATGTCAATATTTAAGGAGTTATGAGCATTTATAATAAGGTATATTTCCTCTTTTTATACCCTACAACACTATGTGTTGGGGGTATTATAAGTTTGATTGCGCCAAAAATGATTGATTTCCCACATAGGAAAGTATATATGGATCTTCCTATCTCGCCGAGCTGAGTTGATCTAGCTATGTATGTCCGTCAGTCCGTCTGTCCATCTGTCCGTCTGTCCATGTTAATTTGTAATCACTCTACAGGTCGCAATTATGGCCCGATCTTCACGAATGGAGGTAGGGCTGGAGCCAGAATAGAACCCTATTTCTTTTGGAGATGATCGCATAATATTTAGGGGTTGAATGGACCAAAAACTTGAAAATTGCCTGATTTTGCAGTTGCTCTACAGGACGCAATAATGGACCAATCGAAGTTAGCATGGGGCTAGAGCTTCATGCTGGGCAGAAGCCTTCCAATTTTGGTGGTCATCGGGTAGTATTTAGGGGGTGAAATAGACCATAACATTTCTGTTAAATAAACTTCAAATTTTCCATTAAACCGCGAATATTTTTAATCCCGGCGAAATCACAAATAGACGAACAGGTCAATCCTGATCGCTACGTAGATGTCGATGGTAAATATATCGGATATATATAGCGATATATACACAATGCATATATACAAAGGAAGGAGATGTTAACTAGAACGCTTATATCTCAAGAATGGCTGGACCGATTTTGACAAATTTTGTCAATTCAGAATTCCCTCTTCGCATAACAAAATAAAATCTAAAAAAACGCATAAAAATGTGCCAATGGTGTTATTATAGATTTTGTAGCATTTTGTGACATTTTTTTATTTTTTCATATATTTTATCGCATGCGATTTTTTAATTTGACTTAATATTGAAGTGTATATTTTGTAATATTTTTTCACCCTACAACACAGGTTTTGGGTATTATATACAGTCTGCAATTATCTTCCGATCCTCACAAATATTTTCACAAGGGTAGGGTTAGGCTCAGAAGGGCTAGGCCTATTATTTTCAAAGATGTCAGCAATATATTTAGGGGTTGAAATGAACCAACAACAAAAAAAATTTCCTGATCACACAATTGAAGCCAGTCGACACGCCTGAGAAGTGAGTTATGGACAGGGTTGACCATTGGATTTCATTTAGCTTTAAAATGGACCACAACAGCTAACAGCAAGTTGGAGTGCGAAAATATTGGGCGAATGTCTCTGTTTAAAATGCTTAGGGTAATATCTGGGCAGTGCTCCGTGACATGATTTCAAAAGCGAAATATTCCAAAATGGATTATGACATAAGGGCGCTTCTAACATTGTAGTGTTGTAGGGTATAACATGGTCGGCCCCGCACGGCTATAGCCTTTGCTTACTTGTTAAATATCTGCACTCATCCGAAATGCTAAAAACCCCTCTTCCTCTTTAACTATCTGTCATCAAAATGATGCTAAAAACTCCGAAATGTCAATATTTAAGGAGCTATGAGCATTTTAAAATAAGCTATTTTTCCTCTTTAACTATCTGCCATCAAATGATGCTAAAAACCCTGAAATGTCAATATTTAAAGAGTTATGAGCATTTTAAAATAAGCTATTTTTCCTCTATAAATATCTGCAATCCAAATCATGCTAATAACCCCGAAATGTCAACATTTAAGGAGTTATGAGCATTTTAAAATAAGCTATTTTTCCTCTTTAAATTTCTGCAATCAAAATGGTGCTAAAAACCCCGAAATGTCAATATTTAAGGAGATATGAGCGTTTTAAAATTAGCTATTTTTCCTCTTTAACTATCTGCCATCAAAATTATGCTAAAAACCCCGAAATGTCAATATTTAAGGAGCTATGAGCATTTTAAAATAAGCTATTTTCCTCTTTAAATATCTGCAATCCAAATCATGCTAATAACCTCGAAATGTCAACATTTAAGGAGTTATGAGCATTTTAAAATAAGCTATTTTTCCTCTTTAAATTTCTGCAATCAAAATAATACTAAAAACCCCGAAATGTCAATCTTTAAGTATGTGCAATCAGAATGATGCTAAGGAGTTATGAGCATTTTAAAATAAGCTATTTTTCCTGTTTAAATATCTGCAATCAAAATGATGCTAAAAACCCCGAAATGTCAATATTTAAGGAGTTATGAGCAATTTAAAATGATCTATTTTTCCATTTTAAATATCTGCAATCAAAATGATGCTAAAACCCCCGAAATGTCAATATTTAAGGAGTTATTAGCATTATAAAATGAGCTATTTTTCCTTTTTAAAATTCCAATATTTAAGGAGTTATAGGAACTTTAAAATAAGTTATTTTTCTATAAGCTAAAAACCCCGAAATGTCAATATTTAAGCAGTTAGAAGCATTTTAAAATGAGATATTTTTCCTCTTTAAATATCTGTAATCAAAATGATGCTAAAAACCCAGCAATGTCAATATTTGAGATGTTATGAGTATTTTAAAATAAGCTAATTTTCCTCTTTAAGTAATTCATATTTTCCAATAATTTTTATAGAATCAATCTAAAAATGTATACAATGTCGCCTATATGGAAAACAGTTTCTTCGATTTCAGGCGTTGCAAAATTTCACGAAATATTTGATGCCATGACTCTATTTCCGAGAATATAACATAAACAAATTGCTATTTCATATGTTCTCCCCATAATAACAAATGTATAATATAAATATATTACTGACCCCTGCAATATTTTTACTACGCCAGGCGAACTTTATACTGGTCAACACTCCACAACAATTGATAATTAACGCCTAACAATGGTATATTGCTACTGCACTATGGGACCAAAGGGGTTTTTTCTGTAATTAAACGTAATTTTTTACCAGCCACTATAGTATGGAGGGTATATTAATTTTGTTATCCCGTTTGTAACACCATACATTTTAGATCCTACAAAGAATATATATTGGCTATGCAGGTCCACGTCTTTGTAAAGCCCCCATATACTTTTTACTTGTTTTATTGTTCATTTTGTTTTTTAATAGCATAAAACTCACCATCTATGTCTCTAAATATCTTCTTAGTTTATTTTCCTCCAAATTTGCACAATAATATTTCAAGATTTCAAAGTAGGATGGTCCTTTCCTACCTAATTTTTACTTCTTATAGATCCCTTAAAAGCCATTTTCTACGTTTTAGAAATTTTCGTTTCATTTGAGTACGAATGCCAAAAAATACCGCCCTTATCAGTCAGTCAACCAGTTAGTGAGTGAGATTTTTGAAGTACTTACCACAAGTTGCCCTATTCATAATAAAATACTTTTTTTCCAAATATATCTCTGGGTTTGGACCATAGTGCACTGTTCCGGAATTTTCTTGGGGAGAATCACAATAGATTAATTATCTTACCCCCATGACTTTCTTAGCTTTATTACTCCATATTAATTGTTATTGTTGTAATTATATTTTGTTCTGTACAACCACAGCAGGAAGAATATACGTAGATGGTAGATAACCAACCATTCCCCCATTGACATTTACAAATTAGTGGACTTAGCTAAGCTAAGGACAAAAATGACCGCTGTGTCTAGCCACTTTCATATATTCTCGAGGGGGACAAAATAAATTCCGAACCAAAAACTAAAGCAGCAGGACAACAACAATATTTATACATATTTATGTGAATGTATAGGTGATCATGTGTGTGTGTGTAGCTTAGGAACCCCCACAACTGAAACCCAGTTTCTTAGAGAATACATGAGAGTGTATGTGTGATGAGGTGGTAAGAGAAAATTATTACAATATTATGCTACTGTTGTTGTTGTTTTATAACTTGTTAAATGGGAGTCAAAGCTTAAGTTATTATCCCATAAGATGTTATTAACAACAACAACTGCACACTAAAATCACAAGTTACCACCAAAACAGCAGAATTCCTTTACACACCATCACCATTGAAATGTTGTTGGTCGCCCCGGGTGTTCATTCCACAGCAGCAATGGCAAGGACAACATGAACTTCAGTAACCAAATTACCAGACCCCATAATTTTATTTTAAGACTCGCAGAAGTAAGGCACCATTCTTGTAGGGGGAAAACCACAAACAAATTTCAAGTAGCCGAAAGGATCTCGAAGTCATAGTCTCTGTCTCGAATGGCAGCAGCAACAAAAGCTGGCTGGTGGTTCAAAAGGTCTGGTCTGGTTAGGCTGTGAGGAGTTAATAAAGTTATTAGAAATTAACTTAGTTTGTGTTGTGATTTCATGATTACCCCACAATTCCCTCTTCCACTCAACTGTGACGACAATCGGATGACAATAAAGTCCATCTGCATAATAATGTTATTGAGGTTACTGCCATCATTGTCAGCCGCATTTAATGGCATGTAAGTTGTTCGTCTAATTATCCATTTTACACATGGCGTTCATTGGAGTCTTATGGAGTAGGTCATGTACTAAATTTTTGGATAGGGTAAGAAATACCAATTTAGAAGTTAAATATGTTGATTATCTTAATATTAATTGGAGGGAGCAGTAAGGTTTATAGGGGTGCTTAAAAACGGAACGTTACGGCCGTCTATATAATACCCTACACCACTATGCGTATTTAGTGAGCTTAAAAAAAAAAACAAGTAAAAATTATCATTAAAGACCTTATAGCCCAAAAAGAACAGCCTTAAAAAGCAGTAAGTTCGGCCGTGCCCAACTTTGAATACCCTCCACCATTTGAAACGAATTAGGACATTTTCAAAAAAAACAATAAAAATACCGAATATCGGAAGGTGCCGATAAATGGGGGGATATACGATATTGTGGCCTATAAAGAGAATTCTCTTTCAGGGGGTAGAGTACTCTCATGTAACTCCTTGGGTAGAATTTTAGACAATTCCATTAAAAAATATGGCTAAAATCATCAAAATACCGAATATTGGAGGGTACGGTTATGTGGGGGCTATATAATAACGTGGACGTGGATAGCGCATCTTCGAAAATGACCTGCCTACAGACAAAAGACAGGTCTGTGCAAAATTGTAGCTTCCTATATTAATTCGTTTTGACTATAGCGTGATTACAACAGTCGGACGATGGACATGACTAAATCGCCTTAGAATTTTACTTTGATCAAGAATTTGTACAATTTGTTGTGTCTAAAATTACTATTTCGATGAGTTATAAACGGAATGACAAATTTAACATACCCTCCATACTATGGTGGAGGTTATAAAAATTATATTGGGAATTTATGTGAAGTAGATCAAACCAATTATGAACCTTATTTGAATGCGTATCATGGCTTCAGAGTAGTCAAGATTTGAGAACTATATCCAACTCTGAATCGATTTTCTACAAATTTGAAGCAGGCTTTTGTACCTTTAGTACCAAATAACATCGTTGTATAGTGTATGGTATTACTTCGACAAGGATTATATTAAAAAGGGATCTCGATAAAATTTGGCTGATGTATTTTCGAATTGTATCTGATATCCGGTATCAAATGTCATTGTTTTGGAGTGCATATTGTGCATGCGAAGGACTTTAACACCAAATCGGATGAAACATATATTTGGGAGCTACAGTTATATCTGATCAGATTTTCACCAAATCGTTTGAAAATATACAATATGAGAGCTATATCCCAATCTGAACCGATCTTGACAAAATTTTAGGTCTGTGTTTCTGAGCTTTATCTTCTATCTGGTACCAAAGATTATTGTTGTGGAATACATATTACCCATGTGATCGGATGAAACATTTATAAGGGAGCTATAGCTATATCTGAACCGTTTTTCACCAAATTCGAAGTACTTATTTCTAGATTAGATCGGACATCCTATTTGGACGAATATTACACAATAAAATTGGATTCAGTCGGAAGACATATATGGGAGCTATGTCCTAATCTGATCCGATCTCGATAAAATTTGACAGAGGTATTTTTGAGCTCCATAAATTATCGGATAAAGGTGATAAAATTTGGCAGAGGTATTTCTGGGCTGTATGGGATAATGGATATATTACGAATGTGAGGGACTTAAAA
This sequence comes from Musca domestica, assembly GCF_030504385.1. Taxonomy (NCBI): domain Eukaryota; kingdom Metazoa; phylum Arthropoda; class Insecta; order Diptera; family Muscidae; genus Musca; species Musca domestica. The sequence goes on along the minus strand of NW_026712309.1, from coordinate 814,244 downwards.
TCCCAACTCGAATGAGACATATATATGGAAGCTAAAGCTATATCTGAACCAAATTTACTGTGCCAAAGTTCAGGTCGTCTTAACTGATCCTGGTCATTTGGTGTACAGATAACCCGGAATCGGTTGAAGATATATATGGGAGCTATATCTAAATTTGAATCGATTCTCACCAATTTCAGTACGGTTCGTCCTTGGGCCAAACAAATATTGTTTTGAAAATTTTATCACAATCGGATAATAAATTCGACCAGCATTTTGTTCACAAAAATACATGGACACATAGAAGGACGTACTGACATGCATAAATCGACTCGGAAAGTGATTGTTTTAAGATCTATAACTATGTAACTATGGGTCTATCTAGCTTCCTTTTCCATGTTACTAACAAATGCACAAAAACATAATACCCTTAACATTATGTTGTGTAGGTTTGTAGGTCACTTTGCACAATAAAAGGCAAAATGGATGAAGATTTATATTTGAGCTATATCCAAATCTGAACCGATCTCGACGAAAATTTAGCAGAGTTATTTCGGAGCTGTATATAAAATATATTTCCTCAAATATCGTTTTTGGAGATGGCATATTACGGGTGTGGAGGACAAAAATAGCAAATCGGATGAAGAATATATATGGGAGCTATAGCTAAATCTGAACCGATTTCGATCAAATTTGGCCTACTTCTTTCAGGCCTAATTTGGTCGTATGAGCACAATTCCATACTATTTGGACTGATATTACACATTTGGTGCACAATAAAAGCAAATCGGACGCAGATATATATGGGAACTGTATCTAAATTTTCACCGATTATCGCCAAATAGGGTTCGTCCTTTGGTCAAACAAAAGATTTGTGCAAAATTTTATCTGGATCGGGCAATAAATGCGACCTGTACTTTGTTTACAAAAAAAAAATTGACAGATATGCATAAATAGGATCAGAATATGATCCTATGCAGATCATTAAAAGGAACTATGGGTATATCTCTTTATACCCTACACCACAAGGTGGTCAGGGTATTATGTCTTTGTGCATTTGTTTGTAACAGGCAAAAGGAAACGAAATCGACCCATAGTTCCTTTTGATGATCTGCATAGAATCACATTCTGAGTCGATTTATGCATGTCCGTCCATCCGTCTGTCCGTCCGTCCGTCTGTCCATATATTTTTGTAAACAAAGTACAGGTCGCACTTATTGCCCGATCCAGATGAAATTTTGCACAGATCATTTGTTTGGCCCAAGGACGAACCCTATTGAAATTGGAGATAATCGGTCAAAATTTAGGTATAGCTCCCATATATAACTTCGTCCGATTTACCTTTTATTGTGCACCAAACGTCTATCTATGGGATGGAATTTGGCACTTACGACCGAATTGAGTCTAGACGATAGTATATCAAATTTGGTGAATATCGGTTCAGATATAGCTATAGCTTTCATATATATTGTTCATCCGATTTGTTATATTTGTTATCCACAACCGTAATATGCACTTCGTAACAACGATATTCAGGGAAATATATCAAATACAGCTCAGAAATATCTTTGCCAAATTTTATCGAGATCGGTTTAGATTGAGATATTGTGCACCAAATGGGCAATACAAGTCCGAATTTAAAAGATACAAATGCTTCGGCATATTTAGTCCTTTGAATTTTAAATTATATTGCGTGTATTATTGTATTCTCCCGTAAAAACTTTTAATTGTTTTGTGGAGCTCTACTAAATTAGCAAAGTGGTGGAGGGTATCATAAAGTCGGCCCCGCCCAACTTTAAGACTTTCTTTACTGGTTTTTTTTTGTGATGACTGAGTTACTGATTGTTTAAGGGCTAAAGCTAGAATCTTGACACTTTGCATGTATGTCAATGTTGATGTGTAGGGGTGAAATAATGCTCGGCTTTTGGAAATTGGAACTAAAAGTACTGAAATATTCTTGATATTGAATCCATGTATTGGTCAAACAGATATTGCTAGAATTCTGAATTTGGAATTATGGTGTTGGCTTAAGGGGTGTTGGATACATGTACTACTCTGTGTTAATGCGTTCAAATTGTATTCCATGTTGTCTCATTTGTCTTTTATGCCTCGTTGGCTTATATAGGAATAAAAGTTGGGTTGTACTTAAGGGTGTGTGCTTTCCTTATATTTTCTGTAATTTTCTTATTTTCGTTCTTATGGGCAAATATTTTATTTTGACTGACCCGTGATCAAGCGTTGGAGGGAAGGTGCCCCAAGACAAGTTCCCTCAGGGATCAGGTAATGGATCACTTCCTTTATAATCTTGAATTCATCATTATCCCCTTGATTAGAAATGCTAAATACTAAAAGAGGTTGACTGAGTTAGGTAGTCATTTTTGGTCTCCCACTTCATGTTAAGGATATTCTTGTAATAAAATTCATAATCAGGGTATAATGTAACAGTCATAACTTGTAAGGTTATGAATCCTAACGTAAAGGAATTAGTCTAACAGCTCCAAACTTTGCATTCATTTTCTACTGACCTACTCCTCCAACTTATAATTTCATATCCCTAAAATGTATGTATTTAATAATGTTGCATATTACCAATAATGCGTATTTACCGAATCCTTCCAATGAATGCCCCTTTTATTCAAATGAAGTCTCTTTGAACCAATTTTTCAAACACGATTTTTGCCTAACATGAACTCAACTAAAAGGTACCACATCATAGCCTTATTATCTTCTTCTTATCATAAAATTCAAATTTACATCCATTCAATAATGTACTTAACACCTTAAGAAGCGAAGGATTTTCCGGATGCCACAGCATGTTTACATTGTTCCAATTTCGCCCCCACACAGCTCTTGCTTTTTTGCTAAATCACTGATGTTCTGTCATTCATGTTATTTTTCCAGGTTTTTTTTTATTTCTACAGCTTTTCGTTCGCTTTTCATTCACTGGCGCTGGAACAAGAAGTAATGCGGACAAATCGATTCCTTCCTCCGATGATTGATTGATGTAGTGCGTGTTTTAGCATGCATTTTGTGGAAAATGTAGTGCAACATGAATGGATCATTGCTGATGTCGATGATGGTGTCATTTCTGTTGTTTGTACGCCTCAATGGATCCTGGACTCAGCTGGCTTGGGTGCAGTAATGTAACACTCCACTTCGTTCGCATGGTGAGCCCTGCCACAACATTTACCATTAAGCGACCTCGTCGACGAGTTGCTTTCTTCTTTCTGCTTTCGAGTGTTGCCACTCTAGTTTTTATCTCGTTAATGTGGCCAATAAATACAATGCCACAGACTTAGCGACGCTCAAGTGTCCTCCATAATCGTTTGCCTGCCTCTTTTTTGTCGCTTCCTGTATGTTTGACTTTTTGCAGCAAAGTGTATTTGTGTGTGTGTGTGTGTGCTTGTATGCGTGTTTTACATTCACCATCACTTTAAGGATTCCTTGGTTTTTGCTCTCCACTGAGTTGTTGCAAGTTAGTCGTGCCATTTTTTTATTTGGAGCACACAAAAACGTGGCATGTACTCTGCCTGAGCCACCTATTTTTTTCTCGATTGCGTTAAATTCATAAGATGATGTTCGGAGAAGCTCAACTTTTGTTGTTTTTTTTTCTGTGCCCCCTAATAGTTGCTGCCGTCGCCTGTGGCCACGTTGCGGCAGTCAACATTCTGTTGTTGCTTTTGCTGCTGCACAAAGTGAATCCTTGATGAAAATTGGCAAGGATACTACCGGGTGCTGCTGCAGATGACGCTGGCCGTTGTTTTAGCTGTGGCAGTACATAATAATAAATACGTTTTTCTAACATCGGATCTCCTGCCCCGATACATGCAGAAAATTAATTTTACGTTTAGGTAGATGGGTAGGTAGTGAGAAGAAGTGAAGGGATAGTGAGAGTATAACTTAAGTTCATGTAATAAATATTATTTGTCCCGGCCATTGTTGCTCAAGGAGCGAGAGGGGTGTCATCAGTACCTTTGTTGTGAAAAGAATGCGTATTTCATGTATTTGAGGTTGTTTCCGGCCATAGATTGGAGGAGTTACGAAATGCAAATAGAAAGTGTTGGACTCAAGTAGATTTATTGAGAAATTTTATGTCGGATGTTTGTTCAATAATTCTTTAGATAAAATATTTATTTGTATTGATACAATTGCTATATGTAATTAGTTATTTCAATAGACTAGAATCGGATCAGCTATTAGTGATTGAGTATTCAATATATTACACCAAGTAACCGTTCATTGCTGGCATATGGTGTACGTACAGGGATTGAGTTGATTAGAATTAATATAGATATACATTTACTAATACATTCATATATATAAACCAGCAAAGGAAGTCTTAAAGTCGGGCGGGCCGACTTTATGATACCCTACGCCACTTTGCTAATTTAGTAGAGCTGCGCATTATGGGAGAATTCAATCATACACGCTATGATTATAATTATAATTCAAAGACTAAATATGACGAAGCATTTGTATCTTTTAAATTCGGACTTGTATTTCCCATTTGGTGCAATATTCATTTGAAATCGGATAAAAATATATATGGGAGCTATATCCAAATCGGAATCGATCTCGATAAAATTTGGCAAAGATATTTCTGAGCTGTATTTGATATATTTCCCTAAATATCGTTGTTACGGAGTGCATATTACGGCTGTGGGTAACAAATATGTCAAATCGGATGAACAGTATATATGGGAGCTATAACTATATCTGAACCGATCTTCACCAAATTTGACATACTAGCTTCTAGACTCAATTCGGTCGTAAGTGCCAAATTTCATCCAATTTGAGTGCATATCCAACAGAGTGCATATTACGGCTGCGGAGGACAAAAATAACAAATAGGATGAACAATATATATGGGAGCTTTAGCTATATCTGAACCGATTCCGAAATTTGGCATACTTATTTTGAGGTCCAATCTGATCGAACGGGCAAAATTCCATACTATTCGGACTGATATTACACGTTTGGTGCACAATAAAAGGCAAATCGGACGAAGATATATTTGGGAGCTATATCTAAATTTTTACCGATTATCTCCAACTTCAATAGGTTTCGTCCTTGGGCCAAACAAATGATTTGTGCAAAATTTCATCTGGATAGGGCAATAAATACGAACTGTACTTTGTTAACAAAAATACATGGACACACGGACATGCATAAATTGACTCAGAATGTGATTCTATGCAGATCATCAAAAGGAACTATGGGTCTATCTCGTTTCTTTTTGCCTGTTACAAATGCCAACAAATGCACAAAGACATAATACCCTGACCTCCTTGTGGTGTAGAGTATAGAGAGTAGTAAAATAACTGACAGACTGAGATTTCTGACGAAACTGCGAAACGGCAGTCTTAGTGCGTAGGCGTGTGCGTTTTTTGGAAATTCGGTTAACAAGGTACGAAAAGTACAAAATTCAAAAAATATTTAATACTTTATTGGCTGAAATCGCAGGATAGATATTCTAAAAGGTTTTTGGAAATTCAAACTTTAAAGCTACGAAACATTCTACAATGGTACTAAATGTCTAAAATCGTACCATTTGGTATTATTTGAATGAATAGAGCTAAAATCATCAAATTTGGCATGAGAATGAAAGTGTGTAAACTGTACTAAATAGTACTAATTTGGAACAGCTAGAATTTTGTATTGGGGTTTCTGTTGGTGAAAGGTTTGCGATAAAGGGACGGTTTTGGAAATGTGTACTACAAGCGCAAGAAAAGTACTATATTTGGATTTTGGTGAACAGATAGTGCTTGAAATCTGAATTTTGATATTAATGTGTAGCTTGGACATATTGAGGTGGTTACGAAGATGTTTACTATAATTGTACGAAAAATACTGAATGGTACTTATTTGGAATTGAGTGAAGGGATGGAGATAAAATTTTGAAATTTGGTAACTGTTGGTATCTGCGATTGAGATATGTAGGTGGTTTTGGAAGTGTTTACTATATTTTTGTACGAAAAGTACCAACTGATACTAAATATGGGATTGGGTGAAGGAATAGGGCTGGAATCCTCAAATTTGATATAAGCCTCAAGGTTGGTGTCTGTGACTAATATATGGATATGTGTACCATAATTGTACGAAAAGTACTAAATAGTACTAAAATTGGTACTGGGAGAAGGGAAAGAGCTGAAAATTGATATAGATGTCACTATTGGTAAGTGTTACTAAATTTTGTATTGGGTGAAGTAATTGCCATTAGCCATTACTATATTCAAATTCGAAACTTGAAATAAATGGTGAATAATGTAGCTAAAATCATCAAAATATCGGGGAGGTACCGTTATATCGGAGCTGTGCGAAGACCTGGATCAGCATAGACAATTTTCTGTCACAGGCTATAGCATCAATTACTAACGTCAAATACGATATCTCAAACAATTTCGGTGGGTATTGTACCTAAACTCGTCAAAATACCGAATATAAAGAGGGACTGATATATGGGGCCTCTACGAAGACCTGGACCTGCATAGGCAATTTTCTGTCACACACTGTAGTTCCCACTACGAACTCTAAATACGTAATTTGAAACAATTCCGGTGAATAATGACGCTAAAATCATCAAAATACCGAATTTTGGGAGGGGGGCTATATGAAAACGTGGATCTATAGAGACAATTTTTTGTCTTAGACTGTAGTATCCATTACGAACTTCAAATACCAAATTTGAAACAATTCCGATAAATAATGTCGTGCGTATTGTGCATTTTGAGTGCTAAAAAGGCCTATAACGAACTGTAGGATCGAATCTAAAATTTTAAGCTGAACTTTTCGCTAACGCAGTACCAGGTTCAGAAAGACTTAAACTTATGATGTCCTTTGACACCCAAAATAGAATCTCATGGTAAATAAAGTTGTTTAAAATTTTGACAGAAATTTTTGACGATTAATGATATTTTGAATAGGTTAACTAGTATCATTCGCATTTGCCTTGAGTTATGATTATTCTAACTGTTGACCCTTTATGTGGGAGGTTCCGAAGCAGTTGGTCAATACTGACTAATTCGTATCTGACCTAAGACTGCTATAAATATTACAACGTGCTAGATTTGGACTATATCGACTACTTCCTATACTTTATATGAGATATGTGCAAAGTTTTGGAAAATGTGGAAATATGCGTGAGGTAACAAATATAGCGGACCAAAGTATTCCATTTTCATACTTCATCTAATACAGATATAAATATTGGCATGTGTAAAATTTTAAGGAAATCGAACATTTATACCCATTTTATGCGAAATCATAAATTTTGATAAAAACCATATTCATATCAGATTTCTGGTTAAGAGAAATATTTAGATATAGCATGTTGTAAAGAATCATCGACTTTTTTCACAAGTTATGACAAATATAAGTATTGGAAATTGTTATCCTTTATGGGTGAGGTACCAGAAGGGGTTGGTAGTCATATATCATTTTCACAACATATCTTGCGTTAGCAAAAACATTCGGATGTGTGAAATTTAAAGAGAGTTGTATGCTTATTTCGTTTTCTTTGAGAGTTTTGTTTTTCAAAATCTTGGGTTTATAACAAAATATGACCAAAATATAGCAAATGTTGCACTATCGGAGCTAGAATTCTGAAAATTGACAACTATCTTCATCTGACGAAGCAAATTTTTTTTAAAGTTATCCAATTTTGGGAGTCACAAAAAAACCAATATTCCGGAATTCCGAAATTTAGTATCATATTTCATTTTGGTTCATTTCATTTATTCTAAAAAGCACTTAAAATGGGAGTCATGCGCCCAAATGCTTGACATGCCGCATAAAGAACACTATTGGCGTAAAGCAAAACTAAGTTTGCTTATTTTGCATTTATAACTAAAAGTGCTACAATTCTGCAATATTCTAATAATCTGCCTGACGAAGTTAAAATATTTATTATTTAGTTGTGCAGAGCTTTAGTTATTAAATTATAGTACTAAAAGTCATGAAACTAACGCTAAGACGCTGATTGTGGAAACCACTTGTTCTATTCAGCTGGGAGCAATTAATATGCAGGAGAGCGTTTTCAAGACATCCATCGTATTCAATGCTACCAGGCCTATTTCCTCCTATTTTAAAATCTGAATTTCCTTTCATAATTAAGAATCAGTAAGGAAAGGTCAGAAATCGGGCGGGGCTGACTATATGATACCCTAAACCACTGTGCTAACTTAGTAGAGCATAACGCATAACAATTAACATTTTTTATGGGAGAATTCAATCATACACGCTATAATTTTAATTATAATTTAAAGTTCAAAGAACTAAATATGCCGAAGCATTTGTATCTTTTAAATTCGGACTTGTATTGTCCATTTGGTGAACAATTAACCGATCTTCCGAACAGATCTTCACCAAATTTGACATACTAGCTTCTAGACTCAATTCGGTCGTAAGTGCCAAATTTCATCCAATTTGGACAAATATTAGACGTTTGGTGCACAATCCAAGGTAAATCGGACGAAGTTTTATATGGGTACTATATCCAAATCTGAACCGATCTCGATAAAATTTAGCAAATTTATTTCTGAGCTGTATTTGATATATATCCCCAAATATTGTTGTTACAGAGTGCATATTACGGCTGCGGAGGACAAAAATAACAAATCGGATGAACAATATATATGGGAGCTATAGCTATATCTGAACCGATATTCACCAAATTTGATATACTATCGTCTAGACTCAATTCGGTCGTAAGTGCCAAATTCCATCCCATAGATAGACGTTTGGTGCACAATAAAAGGTAAATCGGACGAAGTTATATATGGGAGCTATACCTAAATTTTGACCGATTATCTCCAATTTCAATAGGGTTCGTCCTTGGGCCAAACAAATGATTTGTGCAAAATTTCATCTGGATAGGGCAATAAATGCGAACTGTACTTTGTTTACAAAAATACATGGACAGACGAACGGACGGACGGACGGACGGACATGCATAAATCGACTCAGAATGTGATTCTATGCAGATCTTTAAAAGGAACTATAGGTCTATCTCCTTTCCTTTTGCCTGTTACAAACAAATGCACAAAGACTTAATACCCTGACCACCTTGTGGTGTATGGTATAAAAATCAGTAAGGAAAGGTCAGAAGTCAGGCGGGGCTGACTATATGATACCCTACACCACTATGGGTATATTGTAGATCTGCCGTAACAAAAAACTATGAATCTTCACCAAATGGGAAAATTCGGTTTAATATGAAAAAATCTATGCAAAGATTATATAGGAGCTTTATCTTAATTTGAACCGACTCCCACCAAATTCAATAGGGCCAAACAAATATTATTTGCGAAATTTCATCTCAATCGGATAATAAATGCGACCAGCATTTTGTTCACAAGAATACATGAACAGGCGGACGGACGGACGGACTGACATGCCTACATCGAAGATGAAGATCCTCAGAAATAACTATGGGTCTATCTCGCTTCCTTCCCCATGTTACAAACAAATGCCCAAAGACTATGTGGTGTAGGGTATAAATATCTTATTCCCCTGTCACGTTGTTTATCTCCGAATGTACCAACAATCTCTTTAAAGCGGTTATCCAACACACAAAAAAGAGAATTCTACTTTAATGTAGTATCCTATGAAATATCTTTAACTTCCCAACTTACTTAAATACCGCAGCACCAACTACATATGTTGTCCATATATCTACCACTAAACCCAACAAAGTATTTATGGTATCGGGAAAAATCGTTGCTTGCCACAAGAATGTGTAAAACTTTGATTTGCCCTGAAAGGAATCACGAAGGCAGAAACTCGGAAAAATGAAAATAAACAGAAGAAACTTTAAAATTTCCAAGAATCTTTAAGCAATGCCGACAACTTGCAATTGGCAAATCTTTGCAAAGAAATTCTATTGAAGATATGTATTTTGCTTTGCAAACACATATATACACACATACATATGTGTGGAATTGGAAAACAACTTGTAAAACGTATTTGCATTCGCCAGGCGAGGTAACTTGGCTGCTTCAACATTAGCCTACATTTAAAGGCAATGGCAAAAAAATATAAGAAAAACAAAAACATAACTCCTACAATTCCGCAAACACACTTGGCTAAGTTTCAGAAAAATCTAAAGCTAAATATACGCATGTCTTCCATCGAGGCTTTGCGCCTATATTTTTAATTCCCAGTTTGTGTAAAGACTCCCGTCGGTTTTCGAACAATTCAATAAACACAGACCATGAATGAAACATATTCGGCGTCTGGAGGAGACGTCGGTCGCGGTGGCAGCGACGACGAAACTGGCGTCACCCCCACTCATCATCATGCACACAAAGTCCTGCTCCTTGGCAGGTTGGGCAGAACAACAACGAAAACAATACCGAACAATCAACGCACCATGCGGTCGCTCTCAGCGGTTGAGTTGGATGCATGCATCGATGCATTCAAGCAGATTATTTGCGCTTTCAAAGTACTATTCGAAATTGTGTGCGAAGTATTTACCACTACTTACCACTTTTACAAAGAAACAAAGGAAACAAAAAAAGCATCCTTGCTGCGTTTTTCTGTTGTTGCCACTGCTCTTGATGTAGTGTTGTTCTTGTTCTTGCTGTTTTTGTTGCTGTTCTTTGAAATTCATAAATCGTGGCGAGCAAGAAACTTTCCCAGCAGCCACAGTGGGTGAAGATTCTGATGGTAATTTTTCTAGGAATCATATGAGATCTGTTACAAAGTCATAAAACTATATACAGTGTGAGATGAAAAAACTGCAACCAACTTCAGACTGCTGCCATCTCTAAGCCACTAGTCCGACAGCTGTTAAAATTGTTCCATTGACAGCTCATTATATTGTTTACAAGTGTATAAAAGCATTTTGGTGAGAATTTTCCAGAAAAAAAAGTTATTCGGCTGAAAAAACCACAAGCGGCTATCCTTAGAGCACTCCTGCATTTAAATGTGAATAAATCGTTTGTGTCTCGTATCATCGCTCCTTACCGTGATTCTGGTTGCTGAAAATCCTCATCTTCCTTGACGTGGACGGAAGAAAACAGCAATATCAGCGGAAATGGTTCGGAATGTAAAGAAGCTACTTGATCGAAACCCGCGTCGGAGTGGCCAAAAAATGGATCTTGAGCTATTGCATATCGCAATATTCCATTTGGCATATATTTAAAAATGAGCTCGGAGTAAAGTCATTGAAGTTCCAAAAAGTGCGAAAACTTACACAGCAACAGAAAGAAAAAAAGACTCAAAAGAGCCTTAGAGTTGCTTCGCTTGGCCGAAAGTGGTGAACCGCCGAATTTGGTTTTCTCAGATGAGAAAACATTCGTTGTCCAGCAGTTTGTGAACAAACAAAATGATCGTCCACCAGAACTCAAACGCCGGCCATGGTAATGGTGTGGGCCGAACTTGAACATTCCAACAGGACTCAGTACCATCGCACTCAGAACGCGATACCCAAGAATGCTTACAAAATGAGGTTCCTCACTTCATTTACAGCACACAATGTCCACCAAAATCTCCGGATACCAATCCGTTAGACTATTGTGTCTGGAGTATTTTGGAAAGTATGGTTGGCACTAAATCATCACAAAGTGTCGATCACCTCAAGCAAGCGCTTCGCCGGGAATGGGCCAAAATACCGCAGAGCAACATTCGAACAGCGTGTGACGGTTTCATTGGCCGTTTAAAGGCCATAATTTGTGCCGAAGGTGACCAATTCGGACAGATCTAAACTTATTCTAAAGTTTGATGCTATTTCCGACATTTTCTGCTTTCATTCAATAAAATTTAAAAAAAAATTAAAAATCATGGTTTTGACTTTGTTGCAGTTTTTTCATCTCACCTTGTATATCGGAGCCGAGTTTCACAAAGTGGAAACGTACGTCCCAAAAACCCCCTTCATTTAGCCTGATTCTAGACTGAACATCAGGGGCTATACGAAAACGTGGGCCGATGTATCTCATTTACAATCCCAATCGTCCTTGAAACATAACAAACTATTGTTCCAAATTTCAAAGGTCTACTTCAAATAAATCGAATCCGACTGATTACGATTGTATACACTTTATGGGGTTTCGGAAGAATATTTGGAGGAATTACAATCGGAATGACAAATGTTGTATACGCGCTTTCCATGGTGGGGGGCTTTAAAAAATGTTCACCCCACTGTTCTTCCTGTGGAAAGTTCGGTTATATTTGCAAAGCTGCTGCAACTTTAGCTGTCGATGGCTGGCGTCGAAAGGAGAGTTAAAACCTACAGCCTTGATGATGCTGTTGTGGCGGAGAAATGGCGACGGTGGCTGGCAGTGACTACCTGCCAATATGGGTCGTAATATTTTGTACAAGAACCACTTTGTGTTCTGTTCTGTGGCAAGTTTAAGCCGCCGCTTGAGTAATTGCTTGCGAAAGCGTACAAATTGAGCGCACAAAAGCTCTATGGCTTAAGTTTTTCATAGAGTCGGTTGTGGTTGCATGGAGAAAACAAAAAAAAAAAAAACACCGTTGTTGCAACACCCCATCCCCATTAATCCCATCCATCCAGACGCCGGGTTTATGTCAGCCATCCTCCCCCAACTCCTATGATAGAGTAGTGCGTAAAGTAAGGTTGATAGATGCGATTTACAGGCTATATAGCCAGCTATCCAGCCCGCCATCCAGCTGGCTGTTTGGGTGATTTTCCACCAGCAATTTGTTTGTGTAAAATTAAAAAGTTTCGCCAAATGAAAGAACGAAAGAAAGAAACATTACCAAAGTCCAATGAAAAGGAAAAGTCGAATGGAATTCTCCTCTGAAGATGAATGGTTTCAGAATGTGTTAAGTGTGCATTAGAACACACAGAGAGAGAATCATGCCGCGCCATCCTTTGATGTCGATGTTGTTGCTGTTGGGTTTTTTCCAGCTTTCAATTCTAGAAAAGCAAATGCGTATTTGAAATATTTCCATTCCCATTCAATTCGTGTGTGATATCTTCTTAGCCTTTTCGGCTTTGTCTGGTCGCCGCCGCCACAACTGCCGCCTCATTTCAAAGATTCCACAAAAGAGCATAAAACCATTATTTGTTCTTTCCATAGGGTAATGAGGAAAGGGTGTTGGTAGGCAACCTCAAACGATTCTGAAATTGCTTCAACCTATTTTTTTGGACGAAAAGGCGCAAACCACTAATGAGTTCGAACTATGGTAGAGATTTTTGGTATTTTCAAATAAATCAACGAAAATTTGAAGCAAAAATTTGGGACACATAAAGTAGAGTTGATTTTTTTGTTTGTGTTGCCAAAAAGCGAGTTCTGGGCTAAATGTTGAAAGTAGTTATTGTGTCAAGATATCCATAGTTATTTCCAAAGTTTTGGGGATGATAGGGTAAAAACATCCAGATTTTATGAAGTGTGACATTGTGGCCTTGCAATAAACAATGGTAAATGAATATTCTATGGGATCAAAACATGGTCAACAAAATAGAATTTCCCAAGCTATAACCCTGAGCCTGTCTGCATTAATAGCAAAGTACAAAAATCAGGGAATGTTCCTAAAATATCTGAAATTTTTTGTCAACCGTTCCTTGAAAAATTTGTTTAAATAAACAGAAATAGTAATCTTAAATTCGGTCGGACCGTACTTTTTATACCTCCCATGATGGCATACTTCACTTATGGTGAAATGGAGTATCCTCAAAGTAACTGAAAGTGAATGTTTTCGAAAAATAGCAATTTATAGCTAATAAGCTTGTTGGGCTGAAAGTTTCAAAACGATGATATTCAGATGGTACGGTTACATGGGACCAAAAACTTCAAATAACAAAAATTAAAAGTTATTGTTGCAAGGAACTATACCGAAATGTGGACCATCATACATTTTGGAAGAAATTTGGAAAAATGGTAATTTACAACTAAATTGGAGTAGCAACTTCTCAATTACAAAAAAAAAGCGTTGTCGTTAAGGGGCTATACTTAAGTGTGTACCGATATATCCCATTTTCAATATCAACCAGTAAAAAAACTCAAAAGCCAGGCGGGTCCGAGTATATGATACCCTTCAACACTACAATATATTGGGCATATGATAGGATATTTTAGAAAATCATTCCAAATATTACGAATTGTTCTCTAATTTGCAATTTAAAGTGGGGATATAAAGTATTAATTGAAAATTTATAGTTTCTTTGCATTAGTACATCCCTCATTTATGTCCAAAACGTAAGGTAATTTGGGTTTTTTACACGAAGTTGTGGTCCCTTATTCCCCCATCGGTTCGGATTCTACCCTGTCCTCAACTTTAACCTCTTTCTAAATTGTGTGTCGACTGGTCTGTAATTTTCCCAAAGAATATTTGTTGGTATATATCCACTCCAACATTTTACGGGGGGATATACGATATCGTGGACCTATATAGACAATTCTCTTTCAGGGGGTTTAGTACTCTTAAGGAACTCCTTGTGTGGATTTTCAGACAATTCCGTTGAAAAATGTGGCTAAAATCATAAAAATACCGAATATCGGGGGGTACCGTTATATGGATGATATACGATATCGTGGACCTATATAGACAATTCTTTTTGAGGGAGTAAAATGCCCACAAGTGACTCCATTTGTGGAATTTCAGACAATTCCATTGAAAAATGTGGATAAAATCATCAAAATACCAAATATCGGCGGTACCGTTATATGGGGGCTATACGATATCGTGGACCTATATAGATAATTCTCTGCCGAGGTATAAAGTACCCACAAGGAACTCCTTGTGTGGATTTTCAGACAATTCCGTTGAAAAATGTGGCTAAAATCATGAAAATGCCGAGTATCGTGGGTACCGTTATATGGGGGCTATACGATATCGTGGACTGATATACCCCATCTTCGAACTTGACCTGCCTGCAGACAAAAGAGAGATCTGTGCAAATTTTTAGCTTCTTATCTTAATTCGTTTAGACTGTAGCGTGATTACAACAGAAGGAAGCACAGGGCTAAATCGTCTTAGAATTTTACGCTGATCAAGAATATATATACTTTGTTGGGTCTAAAATGATTATTTCGATGAGTTACAAACGGAATGACGAACTTAATATACCCTCCATACTTTTTTTGGTGGAGGGTATAAAATATATTCACATTTTTCTTATCATCTTTTTATGCGATTTTTCTAGTTTTTATTCTTTTCTGCCACAAGGCCATTCAGGATTGTTGAGAATTGTCAAAATCTGTCCAGCCGTTCTCGAGTTACAAGCGGTTTAACTAACATCCCCTTCTACCATATATAAGATTGTACCTATTTCACTATAATACCCATATATTGGATATGAGCATCAATGTCACGACCAGAAGTGACATTTTCGTGTATTTTTTATTAATTTCGCTGATATTAAATTGTCATATTTTTCATGTGATAGTTATGGTCAATTTCAACCACCATATGTTATTCGATGACCATCCAAATTAATAGGTTTTTGCCCCATGCAAAATTCCTCTAGAGCAATTATACCAGCAAAAAAACATTAAGTCCGGCCGGGCCGAACTTTTAATACCCTCCACCTTAGGGTAAAGGAAACATTAGAATCCATTGTGTTCCACAAATATCAATTTTTAGACATATGCGTGGGAAAATGTGGCAAAAATCATCAAAATACCGAATATCGGAAGGTACCTTTATATGGGGACTAAACCAAAAAGTGGACGGATATATCATTTTCAATACCAACCATCCTAGACACAATACAAATTATTCTGCTAAATTTTGACGCTCTACGTCAAATATTGTGGGCTGTATCGTGATTTCAACAGACAGACCGATGGACAGACAGACAGACAGACGGACATCGTTAAATCTACTTTTATGCTGATCATATACTTTATGGGGTCTACGACGAATATTTAGGGATGTTACAAACGGAATGACAAAGTTAATATACCCTCCTTTTCAAGGTGGAGGGTATTAAATTCGATATTTGTTTAGTTCCCGTTCATTTTAACCTCTTAATATTTTGCGATAATCTCCCCCTATTGTGGTCTTAATAAAATTTCGTGAGTATCGGGTCATAATTGCGACCTGTAACGTGATTAGAATTTAACATGGAAAGAGGGATGGATACATAACTAGATCGAAACAGCTCGGTGAGATACGAAGGTCCATATATAGTTTCCTATATCTTGGTATCAGAAGTTTGCAATGGACTCTATCTATGGTGGCAGATCAATGTCTATATAGGTCTCTCTTTTACTAAATTCCCCATATAACGGTACCTTCAGTTTAAGTCACATTTTCTAACGAACTTGTCTACAATTTAGCATTTGTGGTTCTAATGTGTTCCGTAATGTAATCCTAAATGGAGTGAACTTCGCGACGTACGTTTTCATTTGGTGGAACTCAGCTCCAAAAAGCCAAATGTTGACTGGGAGTATGATCTACTTCAAATAAATTATTTTGTTACGGGAGCTCTACTAAATATGCATAGTGGTGTAGGTTATCATATAGTCCGCCCCGCCCGACTTTTGACTTTTCCTCACTGCTTATCACTAATATGTTCTGAACTACAAGATATATCAATACATGTATCTGATTTTGGAATGGAAAGAGTGTGGGCAATAACACAGGTGATCTTTATTCCCTCTAATGGGTAAACTTTCGACTTTTTAGGGGCTTTTCAACAAATTCCTGTACAAAAATTCGACCATATTCGACCATAGTCCCTAAACTCAACTGAAGCCTTCTTTACTTTACTTTCTTTTTAAATCCCATATTTATTGTCCAGGGGGTCTCTCCAAAAATATTCTTTAATAATCTTAAAATATTTTTGTGGTCAGTTTTTTACGGAAAATCCACGGCTTTTGGTAGGAAGTCCATAACAAAAATCTTAAAAAATCCACGATTTTTTATTTATTTTTAGAAAATAATGGAGATTTTTGTTCGTTAGGTCTATAATTTTGTACCTTATGCCATATTGTGGTACAGTGTATTGTGCCTTTGTGCATTTCTTTGTAACATGCAGAAGGAAATTACATATTCCCATAGTTCCTTGTAATGATCTTCATAAAATCATATTTTGAGTCGATTTATTAGTGTCCGTCCGTCTGTCAATGTATTTTTGTAAACAAAGTACAGATCGCATTTATTTTCCAATCGAGATAAGATTTTACATAATTCATTTGATTGGTTCACGGACAAACCCTATTGAAATCGGAGATAATCGGTCAAAATTTCCGCCCGTTTTCATTTTTATTGTGCGCCAATCATACACAATATTGCATTAAATTTCAGAGATCCTCACAAAACAATATTTAAACAGGCAGGACATCGCGACATTTTTTTAGAATTTTATGGTAATTAAGAAAATCTATAAGGTTTGTATGTTTGTAATTTATGGACTCGAAAACCGCTGCACGTATTTTCCTGAACATTTCCAAGTAGATTACAACATTGCTTGAAAATAACACAGGCTATAATTTTTTTTTTTTTAAATCGGAGGTATCTAACAAAAATTTAGGTTTTATATGCACATTTCTATTGATCGATTACAGTTTCAGTCTCCAAACTTGGAACGCTCAACCTAATTTGAACAAAATTAAATTTGCCAAATTATATTGGAATTGGTTCAGATTTGGATATAGTTCCCATATATATTTTCGGCCGATTTAATGGAAGAATTTGGTTACAATAATAAATTTGACAAACTAATTAGAAATCGGTTAAGATTTGGATAAAGCTCAAACGTATATATTCTCGGCCGATTTTACATATTTGATACACCCAACAAATTCGGACAGAGAAACGAAATTTGGTATTAAAAATTGCGAAATTATATTAAAATCGGTTGAGGTTTGGGTATAGCTCCCATATATATTTTCGGTCGATCTCATGTATGTTATGTACAAAACACGATACGAATGTCCGATTCCAATAAAATTCAGAATGTGTGGCGGAATTTGGTACCAATAATAAATTTGACAAGTTAATTTGAAATCGGTTAAGATTCCCACATAGGAAAGTATATATGGATCTTCCTATCTCGCCGAGCTGAGTCGATCTAGCTATGTATGTCCGTCCGTCCGTCTGTCCATGTTAATTTGTAATCACTCTACAGGTCGCAATTATGGCCCGATCTTCACGAAATTTAGAATGGAGGTGGGGCTAGGGTCAGAATAGAACCGTATTTCTTTTGGAGATGATCGCCAAATGTTTAGGGTTTGAAATGGACCAAATACTAAAAAAATGTCGGATTTTGCAGTAGCTATACAGGTCGCAATTATAGACCAATCGACGCGGAATTTCGAATGTAGCTAGAGTTTAGGGCGGGGAAGAAGCTACCAATTTGGGTGGTCATCGGATAATATTTAGCGGGTAAAATAGGCCATATCTTTTTTGTTGAAAAAATTCAAAATTTTTCATTAAACCGCGAATATTTAAAATCCCGGCGAAATCACAAAGCCATGACAAGGTTACTTCTGATCTTTACATTGATGTAAAGATCCAAAAAATCGAATATATAGCAAATATATGCAATATATATGTCTATCAAAGAAGATATGCTTGAAAGATCTCATATATGTCGAGAACGGCTGAACTGATTTCGACAGTTCTCATTAATTCAGAATGGCCTCTTGGCAGGAAAGGAAAAACGTCTAAAAAACGCATACAAATATCTCTCTAAAGATAAAAATATTGATTTTGTAAAATTTTCTCATATTTTTTTCCATTTTGTCATATTTTTGGCATATTTTCATTCTGAATTAAACATTTGGTAATATTTCTACAGCTAACAAAACTAAGTAGTTAGGATATCAGGATATCATATACAGATCGCATTTATGGCCCGATCCTTACGAAATTTTGCATGGGGATAAGATGAGGGTCAGAATAGAAGCCTACTCTTTTTGGAGATGATCGCCATATATTTAGGGGTTGAAATGGACCAAAAAACTGCAAAATTGTCAGCAAGTCGTAATTATCGCCCGATCTTCACGCACATTTGAATGGGGGTTACCGGACATTGCAAAAGCCAAGCAGTTTTGGATGGCCATCCAAAAATATTCAATGTGTAAAGGAGTTTGCCAACTTTTGTAGACAAAATACGAAATTGTCCATTCCAGTGACTTTTTGGAGAATTCACAAATACAGGAAAGACGCACTTCTGACTATTTTTTAACGCTGATTACGTTGAAGGATGTAGTCAAATGTCTGTATCTCATATAGATGTGTTTCAGTCAAAAACCAATAATAAATGTTAATCTTTTGCCACTTCTGAGAGATTATAGGTCTTTGGGAAATATTGGTTCCAGATCTTGGAAGACCATTTACATGCAACATCTACCAATAAATTGGAAATGAGCAAATTAGTTTAAGTTGCTATTATTCGAAAATTAGAGAACGAAACCTGATGGTTTTCTTTTATTATTTGTCACAAATATCTTGTGGAATTCTTTCGAGTATCTTGCCTATTTAAACTGTATCGTTTATTATAGTGTTGTTGGGTATTCAACGGTCGGCCCCGCTCGACTGTAGCCTTTGCTTACTTGTTTTTATTATAAAATTTTGAATGCATATTAAATCGAAAGGCGTATTGAAGCGCACCGGGTTCAGCTAGTATACTAAACATCCGAATATTTTTTGAAATGTTGCAAATTTATTGTAGCCTCTATTTTACTGTTGAGGATACACAAACAAACTTTGGGTAAGTTGATACATTTCCCAAATCTATTGTTCTTTAAGTATAAAATATCTCCAAAAATTATGTCAGACGTGATTCTCTGCTTTCCCCACTTCAAAGAACACTCGGATAGATTCCCACCAAATATTCGTTCTGCATGTTTCACTTGAAATAATTACCTGACCAACCAGCCACCCACCACATCCTCATCATCTTCCGGTATATTAATATTCATATCTGTCAGGCCACAACACTTACTCAATAAAAATCAGATTGAAAATCTATCCAGACAAGAGTAGATCAAAAGAAATATCCATGTGTGACGGACTGCCGTGTTTTTCTCCCTCTCCATCACTCTCTCTCCCCCTGGACGTCTCTTCGATAACCACAGTTAGTTCCTATGCGTTGGCGGCAAAAGTAACTGCAGGTTTATAACACATTACTCGCATGTGGCTTTTAAACAATGGATAAACCTTCGGAAAGTCCCAATCTTCCCTACTGGGCTCGATGCAACACAATGCAACACCACAGGCCACTTTTGTCTATCCCTCTGGAGGTGGCAATGTTTGGTAATACATTTCCCAAGGAAAGCAAGTTTAACGGCGCACTCGGCTGGATGAAGTATGACAAAGGACAACACAACTCAAGACTGCATTGTTGAGGAATGTCATACAGGCTGGCATATTGTTAGCCATATTTGGCGGCCAAACACACACACACATACCGTATGGCATAAGCCAGCCATCGTTGTGGCAGATTCACAATGTAGTATGTGTGTGTGTGTGTATGTGCGGGGAATACGAGTGGTATATGTTGGCATTTTTTATATAAATTACAGTGCATGTAAATCTTGTGTAATATTTTGGGACAGTATTTGTATACGGGTTAATTTAAGAAACCCTCCTGGTTTCAGTGACCACGATAGAATGTATAATATAATGAAAGTTCTACATTTTAGAGGACTACATGAAACCTGAAAATATAATAAAGAATAACACAAAATTCGTATTAAAACTACAAAAATTGCTAATAGTTACTAAATGTGTTAAGCTATCGGGATGACTAAAACTTTAAAGCTAAACGAAATAGTGTAAAAAAATTCATTTAAAAGGATACTAAAAGGGCTACAAGGTACAATAGTATTGATCGAGTGGGTAGGACTATATATCTAAATCTAATCTTCGTGTGTGAATTTGTCTTCATAAACCTAATTGGTGGAACCAAGGTGTCTATGCAGATTCGTATAAATGTATAAAATAATGTTCCACGGGCATCGAAAAAAGTAAAAACTCTGAAATTTAGTACAAGTTTTTTCCCGCACATGAAAAAAAATCGCGAAAAAAATAGCGCACGATAAAAATTCTAGAAAATTCAAACTAAAAGGATGCGAAAAGTATTCAACTATAAAAGAGCAGAAGATCAGACATTATGTACGTATTTATGTATATGGTGTACAAAAAATCCGAAAAACTTTACGACGCGGAAATTCGCATTTCCAGGCACAGCTGACCATGAGAAAAGCAGGAACATGCCAAATTTAGTCCGTAGCAAATGCCAAGCGTGCAGGAAACTGCAATCTTTTGGAGTTGAGTGGCATTTCTGTTGCAATTAGAGAATTTGAGCTGGCAACATACTTCCCGTAATAATCGTATCCTCAATTTAATTGTTGTGTAGTTTTTTTACAGTTGTGCCGAACACCACTGCAAAGGCGTGGTGGGTCAATGCTTCTTAATAAAATCATATCCCAATCTGAACCGATTTCAATATAATTTGACAAAATTTGCTTTTACACCAAATTCCGTTACACCATCCACATTTTATTGAAATTGGAGGTACGTACCGAGTTTAGTGCATCAAATATGTGAAATATATGGTAGCTGTATCCAAATCTAAACCGATTTCTAATTATTATGAAAATTTATTTTCTGATCGAATCCCGTCATATTTTCCAAATTTCATTGGAATCAAATATACATATCGTGCTTGGTTCCTCAAAAATACCGATTTGAATATAATTTAACAAATTTATTTTTGGTACTGAATTTCGTTTCTCTGTCCGAATTTCATAGGGATCGGACAAACATATTGCATTGGGAGCATTAAATATTTAAAATTGGTCGAAAATATACAGGGTGAGATGAAAAAACTGCAACCAACTTCAGACTGCTGTCATTTCTAAGCCACTCGTTCGACAGCTGTTAAAATTATTCCAGTGACATATCATTATATTGTTTACAAGCGTACAAAAGCATTTAGGTGAGAATTTTCCAGAAAAAAGTTATTCGGGACGGAATTCATGTGTAATAGTATGATATTTATGTTTGGCTGGAAACCACAAGTGGCTATCGTTAGAGCACTCCAGCATTTAAATGTGGAAAATACCGTGATACTGGTAGCGTAGCCCAACGCCAAGGCATCGGACGGAAGAAAACAGCAACATCAGCGGAAATGGTTCGAAAAGTAAAGAAGCGACTTGATCGAAACCCGCGTCGCAATGGCCGAAAAATAGTTCGTGAGCTGCACATATCGCAATATTCCATTCGGCAAATATTGAAAAATTAGCTCGGGGTAAAACCATTGAAATTCCAAAAAGTGCAAGAACTTACACCGCAACTGATAGAAAATAGACTCAAAAGAGCTAAAGAGTTGCTTCGCTTGGCCGAAAGTGGTGAACTGCCGAATTTGGTTTTCTCCGATGAAAAAACATTCGTTATCCAGCAGTTTGTAAACAAACAAAATGATCGTGTTTACTTGCCAAAGAGGTCAGCTGAAAATGTGCACCTTCGTTGACCACCAGAACTCAAGCGCCGGCCATGCTGATGGTGTGGGCCGCCATAACAGCCGATGGTCGGTCTTCGCTCGTTTCGTTGTCCAGCAGTTTGTTAACAAACAAAATGATCGTGTTTACTTGCCAAAGAGGTCAGCTGAAAGTATGCATCTTCGGTTGACCACCAGAACTCAAGCGCCGGTCATGGTGATGGTGTGGGCCGCCATAACAGCCTATGGTCGATCTCCGCTCGTATTAATCGACCGTGGCATCAGAATAAATGCCGATTATTATCGCGAAAATATTCTGGAGGGTGTATTAAAGCCTTGGGCACGCTAACATTTTAGCCGCAGACCTTGGACATTCCAACAGGACTCAGCACGCGCCACCCAAAAATGGTTGAAAATGATGTTCCTGGCTTCATCTCCAGCGCACAATGGCCACCAAAATCTCCGGATACCAAGCCGTTGGACTATTGTGTCAGGAGTATCTTTGAAAGCAAGATTGGCACTAACTAAAAATAAGTGTGGATAACCTCAAGCAAGCGCTTCACCGGGAATGGGCCAAAATACAGCGGAGCAACATTCGGGTAAATCTAAACTTATTCTAATTCTAAAATTGGATCCTATTTCCGACGTTTTTTGCTTTCATTCAAAAAATTAAAAAAAAATGTATAAATTATGGCCTTTGACTTTGTTGCAGTTTTTTATCTCTTGTAAGTGAGGTAACAGAAAAAGTGCATCGATATTTCTCACTTGCTCCAAACAGAAATATTGGGATGTGCTAAGATAGAAGGAAATTGTACACTGATTCCACATTTTACAAAAGATATTTGTAGTCAACATGTTCACCTATTGGGGGAAGCTAGAGAGGCAATATTATCCATGATCGCTACGAAGCTAAGTGTGCTATAAATATTACAACAGAAAAAATGTGTACTGAATATTATAGTGTGCAAAGTTCGAAAGATACTGTGAACTCCTTTCACAGAATATGAGATTTTTATTATTTGTATGATACGTTGCAAAGTACAAAAAAGAGTCGACCGATATTCGACGAAATCACTAATACATAAAAGTGGCATATCTTACCCTTACATTGATGCTGATTTCGTAGACATATACAGTGTGAAATCGGGGATATATACATATGAATCTAAATTATTGTTTCGAATGTCCATAAGCATGACAGAGGATGGAAATATAAGGCAATTGACACGGAATTTGGAATTGCTTTGTGGCTCTAGTCATGGGCGGAAGAGGCATTTGTTACATTATTTGTTTCCTCATTAAATCCAAAGAGCTTCCGATCTGTAAAAACTTAACAGTAAATTATATGGTTATAGGGTAGTACATGATCGTGACCGCTCGACTATAGCTTTTTATACCCTCCACCATACTATGAAGGGTATAGTAACTTTGTCATTCCGTTTGTAACTCCTCGAAATATTCATGTCAGACCCAAAAAAGTATACATATTCTTGATCAGCGTAAAATTCTAAGTCGATTTAGCGATGACCGTCTGTCTGTCCGTCTGTCTGTTGTAATCACGCTATCTTTCGCACGAATTGAGTTCGTAAATGGGCCATGCAGGTCCACGTATTCATATAGCTCCCATATAACGGTACCTCCCAATATTCTGTATTATGATGATTTTAGCGACATTATTCACCGGAATTATTTCAAATTTTGTATTTGAAGTTCGTAATGCAAACTACAAAAAATTGTCTGTGCAGGTCCACGTCTTCATATAGCCCCCAAATAACGGTACCTTCCGATATTCGGTATTTTGATGATTTTGGGTACAATACTCACCGAAATCGTTTGATATGTCGTATTTGAAGTTCGTAATGGATGCTACAGCTTGTGAGAGAAAATTGTCTATGCAGTTTCAAGTTTCGAATTTGAATATGGTAATGGCTTATGGCAAACAAAGTCTATGTAGGTTCACGTCATAGAGACCCTAACATAACGGCTTTTAATACCCTCCACCTTAGGGTAAAGGAAACATTAGAAGAAATGTGGCAAAAACCATTAAAATGCCGAATATCGGCAGGTATCGTTATATGGGGGGCTATACCAAATCGTGGACCTACACATGCAATGTTTCGCCAACGAAGCTAGAACCCATTATGACCTACAAATACCAATTTTCAGACAAATACGTGAAAAAATGTGGCACAAATCGTCAAATTACCGAATATCGGGAGGTACCATTATATGGGGACTATAACAGAACGTGAACCGATATATCTCATTTTCAATACCAATCATCCTAGACACAATACAAATTGCACTGCTAAATTTTGGCGCTCTACGTCAAATAATGTGGGCTATATCGTGATTTCAACAGACAGACGGACAGACAGAAAGACGGACATCGTTAAATCGACTTAGAATTTTATGCTGATTATGAATATGTATATACTTTATGGGGTCTACGACGAATATTTAAGGATGTTACAAACGGAATTACAAAGTTAATATACCCTCCTTTCCAAGGTGGAGGGTATAAATATAGCCACTCTTCCGAATACTGTGCAAATTGAAACATGTTTTTTTTGGAGACGGAAGCGGCTTTTTGGTCATAACTCAAACCACGTGCCATTCTTTACGATTTACTGCCATACCAGGTTTTTTTCCTACAACCGACATTCAAACCAGTAATACAATGACCAACCGACCAACGACGTAGTATTCATAGTATGTAGATACGACAATATTGGTAGTAAATCCGTAGTAACATTTACTGCTAGCGGTTGATTCTCAGTGTGTCTCTCTCTGCTTGTCTGTCTGTCTGCCAAGCTGAGCGTAATACATTTAGGCACATGTAAGGGACATGTAGGCCTGACTGATGCATACACACACACATGTATGTGTGTGTGCATGGTCCTGTGTGTGTTTCGGATTTGAATGATGGCCCATACATATGTTATCCTTGTTGCTGCGACTGCCGTCGCCGTTAGAATCACCGTAATCGTCACCATAGTCGTTGTTGTGGTAGCCTCTGTTACTGCTTGCTGCCGTTTTGACAGTAACTCTGTGTTGTTGTGGTTCGTATCTGGGTTTCGTGTACTGTCGTTATTCGTATGCACATATACAGCCTGTTTTTAATGGGTACAAACATGTATGTATGTGTGGGCCTATTTTGTATAGGGAATGTATGTTTGTATATACATATCCGTCTACCCGGACCTACATATCGTGGCGGTGGTAGTGTGTGTGTATGCCAGTTTGTTTGCACTAGTAGGTGTGCTTATGTTCGAGCTTGTCGGAAATATGGGTCAAAATGTAGTGCAATGTCCTCAACATCCGCATTGCTGTAGTTTGACTTTTCTCTTTCTCTCTCGCTCCCGAATGGGGAATTGCATTGAGGTTCAATTTTAAGTTTTACATTCTTTCATTGTGAATTGGGCTTGCTGCTGCTGATGTTGTTGTTGTTGTTTTTTCTGCATTCTTACCAGCTGTCTTTAAAATTCAATGTTGAACACGAAGTGGCTCTTAATAGCTATTTGGCTGTGACGGAGTTTTTTTTTCGTTTGCAATTCTGGTACCAATGTTTAGCTAGCGAAGCGTGCATTTAAATATATTAAATATGTGGGAAACGGATGAGATTTTTGTCATCTTCGAATAACTTTAAATGGGTACGGTTTACAGTCAAGACAGAGGCATAATTTATTACAGAAATCTCAGAGTTTAAAACCCGAAAAAGTGTTTTCGGTTCCCAGGCTAAACTTTTTTGTTGCCCATTATATATAGCCTTAATCATGCAGAAAGGACCTGAAATGATATTTAGCTCCATAACTCAATAAATTTGAGATGTAGCTCTAAAATTAGATACAGTCCTGTGGGTTACGTGTATCATTTTAAGAAAATATATCAGTATACGTTTTGATATAGCCCCCATATAACGCTATACCCCGATTTCAAGTATTTTTGAAGTTTTAGCCATTTTTATACACTCCGCCTTAAATCACTTTATCATTCCGTTTGTAACATCTCTAAACATTCGTCGTAAACGTATATATTATCAGCATAAGACGATTTAACGATGTCCGCCTGTCTGTCACGGACGGACGTAGTGTTTCACTATATATTGGTATTGAAAATGAAATCGGTCAACTTTTCTAATATCCGCCATATAATTGCACCTTCGAATGTTCGGTATTTTGATGATTTTAGCAACATATTTTCACGGATTTTTTTTTAAAAATTGGAAAGATTTTCCGAAACGATTCCCAGAAAGAAAACAAGACTGGGTTTAGGGGCTATTGACCGACCTGACATTTTTATCACAGGTAGGTATTTTTACCCTACACCACATACTGGCAGGGGTATTATGTGTTTATGCATTTGTTTGTAACAGGGTAAAAGAAGCGAGATAGACCCATAGTTACTTTTAAGGATCTTTATAGAATCACTTTTTGTATCGATTTATGAATGCCAGTCCATCACTCCATGCATTTTAGTGAACAAATTGCAGTTCGCATTTATTATCCGATTGAGATGAATTTTGGCCCAAGGACGAACCCTACTGAAATTGGTGAGATCGGTTAAAAGTTCCTCACATGTGTAAAATGCACTCCACAAGAATGATATTTTATACCAGGTATTGCTCGAACGATACTACTCGGTCAAATTGTATGAAGATCGGTTCAGATTTTGATATGGCTCCCATATGTACTTTTATTGGATTTCAAATTTTTTATGCACCAAATAGCTGTCAGCCCAAATGTTGGCACATCCTACCGAATTGAGTCTAGAAACAAGTACTTCAAATTTGGTGAAAATCGGTTCAGATATTGCTATAGCTCCCATATATATGTTTTATCCGATTTGTTCCCTCACATACGTAATATGCACTCCACAATAATTATATTTAATACCGGGCATCAGATCAGAAAATACCTCTTCCAAATTTTATCGAAATCGGTTCAGAATTTCATGTAGCTTCGATAAGCATCTTCATCCGATTTTACGGTTATTGCTCACCATATATGTAATATCAGCCCAAATTGAATAGGTTTTCTCATAATCAATCGAATTTTACTCGAATTTTACCATTTGGCGAAACTTGGTCGGGTACATCGATTGCTCCAATAAATATTTCCTAATATAATTCTTATCGAAGTCACGTCATGCACTATACAGTTTATTTTTGAATACAGTCTATATTTGAATCGCAGTTGGTAGGATCTACTTCACATAAATTCCCAATATAAACTTTTTTGTTACAGTAGCTCTAATAAATACGAATATGGTAGGTGTAGGGTATCATAAAGTCGGCCCGCCCAACTTTTGACCTCTCATTACTGGTTTCAAACCGATTATTACAAAGTAATTTTCGTGGGGCAAATACCCGTTACCCGTCTATTTACCCTGAAAATTTGGATACAAAAATACATACGTGTTTATGTCTCTTGTGGTTCCGAAGATATAATATACTTTAAAGATACTATAAAGTCGAAGACCGGCTACCTAAAAAGACCCCAGAGGAGAAAATCTTAAGCCCCGGCCGCAGGTCAACTTCTTGCATATGGCCACTTGGTAGATAGGTATTTCCATAAGCTTTTAAATGATATCCATTTTGTACCAACCGGATAGAACCCAGAATTTGTATCCGAACCTTCGGGGGAATAATAAATAACCCCCACAAAAAATATTTTGCCGTAATCAGGTCAAAAATATCTACCCAATAATGGGGTTCATGTCAGCAATGGTTGTAATTCCATAAGTATGGGGATTATGTCCGCTACTTTCTAGGGATTATGACTTTTTTTGATATTATATGTAAATGGTTGCGATGGCCAAAATTCCGTACCTTGACGCCTAAAGTTGTTTTATGTCTGCTTATTCATACGTGAGCAAACTACACAGGAACACGCACAATTTGGAACGAATTAGGACATTTTCAAAAAATAAAAATGAAATCCATTAAAAATTCTGTTAAAATCTCCGAAGGTGCCGATATATGGGGAGATAAACGATATTGTGGACCTATATAGACAAATCTATGTCTAGGGATAAAGTAGTCACAAATAACTCCTTGTATAGAATTTAAGACAATTCCGTTTAAAAATGTGGCTAAAATCATCAAAATACCGAATATCGGCTGGTGGCGTTATATGGGGGATATACGATATCATGGACCTATATAGAGAACTCCCTGTCAGGGGGTAAAGTGTTTCCAATGAACCCCTTGTGTAGAATTTCAGACAATTTCGTTGAAAATGTGGCTAAAATCATCAAAATACCGAATATCGGGGGTACCGTTATATGGGGGATATACGATATCGGGGACCTATATAGACAATTCTCTTTCAGGGGGTAAATTGCCCACAAAGAACTCCTCGTGTGTATTTTCAGACTATTCTATTAGAAAATGTGGCTAAAATCATGAAAATACAGAATATCGGGGGTACTGTTATATGGGGGCTATACGATATCGTGGACCTATATAGATAATTCTCAGCCAAGGGATAAAGCATCAGATATCGGGGGTACCGTTATATGGTGGCTATACGATATCGTGGACCGATATAGCCCATCTTCGAACTTTACCTGCCTGCAGACAAAAGAGAGATCTGGCAAAATTTTAGCTTTCTATCTTTATTCGTATAGCCCGTAGCGTGATTACAACAGACGGACGAACGGACAGGGCTAAATCGTCTTAGAATTTTACGCTGATCAAGAATACATATACTTTGTTGGGTCTAAATGATTATTTCGATGAGTTACAAACGGAATGACGAACTTAATATACCCTCCATACTATGTATGGTGGAGGGTATAAAAATGTAGACTTGGTCCCCATTCTGTGGGTCGAACGTAAAAACCTAAAGATCTTTATAAAATTAAAGTTCGAAGTTGTATGAAATCGAAATGATATTCTCATCTAAATGTATATTTAAGAAAAGAAATTTCTATGTCAATGATTTCAATTCAAGTAGAATTTGTTTAGGTATCTGTCACAGCGTAATTTACATATTAATATCTAAAAATTCTTGCACGTATATGTGTTAAAAACATGAAAGCATATGTGTGCTTCCGAGCAATTCTTCGTGTTGTGTTTTTTTTTTATTTTTTCTGTGGTGTTTGTGTGTGCCAAAAGGTACTTCAAAATGATGAAATGAAAATTGCCTCTAGCCATCCATGGCTTCATTTCGAACATACCAACACACACATGTGGAAAAGGAGGAGTACTTATCCCATGGACTCCTCTATATCCAAAACACGTACTCATATTTTCGTCCAAAAATGACGACAACGCCAACATTTTTATAAAGGAGGCAAATTTAATGAAATGTATTTTTTGTGTCCTCTCATTCAAGTCAAAACAATAGATGCACAACGGCTGTTCCTTTGCTGCACATGGAAATGACCGAGTGCATGCAAGTGTTTGTGTGCGGGAAAGTGTGAAAGAAAATAAAAATTCTAGGTTTTGGTATGATTTTTTTTTGGAACAAGAAATATTTTGAAATGCTCTCACTATAGGTTTACGTAATAGCATGATGGCTTCAGTGTTACCATATTGGTCTTATTAGCACTTAAATATTTAAAAAAACAGTTAGAAAAAGTCAAAAGTCGGGCGGGGACGACTATATGATACCCTACACGATTTTGTGTATTTAGTAGAGCTCCCGTAACAAAAAAGTTTATAATGGGAACTTATGTGAAGTAGATCATAGAAACTCCGAACCAAATAACGTGCTGTACAGGGTGAGATGAAAAAACTGCAACCAACTTTAGACTGCTGTCATTTATAAGCCACTTGCCGACAGCTGTTAAAATTATTCCAGTGATAGCTTATTATATGATTTACAATCATACAAAAGCATTTTGGTGAGAATTTTCCCAAAAAAAAATTATTCGTGATGGAATTCAAACGTGATAGTGTGATTTCTTTCTGGAAAACCACAAGTGGCTATCGCTAGAGCACTCCAACATTTAAATGTTACTGGTAGCGTAGCCCGACGTCAAGGAAGTGGACGAAAGAAAATAGCAACATTAGCAGAAATGGTTCCGAGAAGTAAAGTAGCAACTTCATCGAAACCAGTGTTGAAGTGGCCGAAAAATGGTTCATGAGATGAACATATCGCAATATTCCATTCGGCAAATATTAAAAAATGAGCTCGGGTAAAGCCATTGAAATTCCAAAACGTGCAAGTGCTTCGCTTGGCCGAAAGTGGTGAACTGCCGAATTTGGTTTTCTCCGATGAAAATGTGCACCTTCGGTTGGTCACCAGAACTCAAGCGCCGGCCATGGCGATAGCGTGGGCCGCCATAACAGCCGATGGTCGCTCTCCGCTCGTATTAATCCACATTGGCATCAGAATAAATGCCGAATATTATGGCGAAAATATTCTGGAGGGTGCATTAAAGGCTTGGGACGCAAACATTTTGGCCCCAGACCTTGGACATTCCAACGGGACTCAGCACCATCGCACTCAGCACGCTTCGCCCAAGAAAGTTTGCAAAATGAGGTTCCTCGCTTCACTTCCAGCGCACAATGTCAACCAAAACCTCCAGATACCAATTCGTTAAAAATACCAAAGTGTCGATCACCTCAAGCAAGCGCTTCATCGTGAATGGGCCAAAATACCCCGGAGCAACATTCGGGCAGCATGTGGCGGTTTCATTGGTCGTTTAAAGGCCATAATTCGTGCCAAAGGTGACCAATTGGTAACAAAACAAAACTTATTGTAAAATTTGATGCTATTTCCGATATTTTATGCTTTCATTTTATAAAATTTAAAAAAAAATGTAAAAATTATGGCGTTTGACTTTGTTGCAGTTTTTTATCTCACCTTGTATAGTGTATGATATGACTTCCGTTAGGATTATATTAAAAAATTTTTGTTTGAGCAATATGAATACCGGATCAAGTTTCACCTATTTAATTTGGGTTGTAAAATCGGATGAAGATGTATATCGAAGTTATATAAAAATCTGAAAAGATTTCGATAAAATTTGGCATTGGTATCAAATAATATCGTTGTGGAGTGCATATTATACATGTGAGGGATTTTAACGCCAAATCGGATGAAACATATATATGGAAGCTATAGCTATATCTAAACCGATTTTCGCCAAATTTGAAGTACTTCGTCCTGAAATGAATTCAATCGGAATTGCCAAAATTTGGTTCACAATTTACCCGAAATCGGTTGAAGATTTACCGATCCTCACCAATTTCAATAAATTCAAAGGGAAAGGGTAATGGGTCTATCTCGTTTCCTTTTGCCTGTTACAAACAAATGCACAAGAACATAATACCCTTACCACGATGTGGTGTAGGGTATAAAAATCCGAACCTTCCTTAATAGATTAGCCAGACTCCATAAAGTAGTTCGACCTCTGGAATGCATATGTAGAAAAATCAATCAGCACACATTGGCCATGTAAATTAAATAGGCACTGCTTTGGTTGAGCCCTGTTGAAACTAGTCTCGAGTCCTTCTCCTGTTAGAATAATGAAGGCATAAATTTAAAACCAGTAAGGAAAGGTCAGAAGTGGGCGGGTCGACTATATGATACCCTACCCTACCCCACTATCAGTATTTAGTTGAGCTCCAGTAACAAAAGAATTGAAAAAGAATGAAGTAGATCATACCACCTATCAAAATTGGTCTTTAAATCAGCTATAGTTTGCTATAGAGTTCATGATACACTTCGAGAAGGATTATATTAAGAAAAATATATATCGGGGCCGAGTTACATAAAATGGAAACGAACGTCACTCCATATGGGCTGATATTAGTCAGGTCAGTTGGACTGATATCGGCCATTTGGCGCACTACTAACCCGAAATCGGTTAAAGATATATGGGAGCTATATTTAAATCTGATCTGATTATCATCAAATTCAATAGGGTTCGTCCTTGGGCCAAACAAATGTTGTTTGCATTTGGTACACAACAATACATGGATGGACGGACAGACGAATTGACATGCATAAATCGACTCAGAAAGTGATTCTATGAAGATCCTCAAAAGTAACTATGGGTCTATTCCGATTCCTCCTCCATGTTAGAATAGGAAGATTTTTATGTAGAAGGAAAAGTTACATTTGGAAACAATTAGTAAAATATCAATCATCACACATTGGGCTTGTGAATTCCATTGGCACTCCATTTATTTGAATTCTTCTCCTTTTAAAAAAAGATTTTCTGAGGTTTATATCCTCGAACTCGGTTTGCACTTCTTTATTCTCATATTTTGTGTATTTATTTCCAGGGACATCTACCACGACTCCGTTCAGCGCTATTGCTTCTCTGTTCTCACGTAGCTGCTGGTAAGCTTCGCCCTCTATAGAGTTAATCGCGCTTAGTTTGTTGGAAAGTCTGACGAAGGCAGTCTTTTTTTGGTGGTGTTCTTATCGTAACGCCGCTGAGTTTGAATAGTTTATTAAATCTATTCTCTTCAAGTGCGTTGTTATTGTTCATGCTTCACTGGATCCTAACTCAAAGCCGTTATATCAGATCGTTGTTAGTAACGTTTGTGGTCTCATGATTGTCTTTGCTTGCAGGGAGGCCATGCAAGTTTTGACGAAGAGTCCTTTTAAGTTTCGACGTTCAGAGCCAGATCCGTACAAACGAGGACATACTTACACCACCAACCTAATGGTAACGAATCTGAGAGCGTTCTTTGAGACTTCCCAAGTTTTAATAGGAAGGGGGTAGTTGCAGCATTTGCCCAGAAGCCGTTTCGGTTAGATTTCACTCCACTTACTATCGTCAGTCCAAGAGTCAATATGTTACGATAATGTGTTCCAGTATGCCATGATTAAGATTTTACTGGTCTCGATCTCAGTGTCCAAAAGGACGGAATATGAGAGTTGCTGCCGCCTCTACTGGTGTCAGACGCGGCTGGATTTATTTGCAAGCTAATTGCCTGCCAACTGGGGTCCGCTGGGTCGTTAAGCCCGTTTTCTCTAATGAATGTACCTTGTGGAGATAAAAAAAAAATTGAAAATTCGAGTGCATGTGCCTCGAATTTAATCGATCAAATTATTTCAAGTTACATTTGTACTTTTTGATATGCCCGTCACCCTTTTGGTACCAAAATTCAGTTCATTCTGGCAACTTTGTTTCGCTTTTACTATAACACAACACACATTCAACCATGTATGATATGAGTAGCACCAAAAATGAGCATCATTATAATAAAAATGATAAATGTTGACTTTTTCGACATACTTTAAAATTTTCAAAAACGTAATTAGGGCTATTTCTTGAAGCAAATAATACAAATTTCATTCACTGACAAGAAATGCATGTTTTAGAATAAAGAAGCCAAACCATTTCAGATGGCTTTAATTTGGTAAATATAATTTATGAGACGACCACAAGCAAAATTATAGTTTGATAAGGCAACATGTTAATACTGCATGAATGTGTATTTCTTTAAGCAAAAGTGTAAATTGTTTAATAAAAAAAAGGTTTAAAATATTATTAAATTTTTTTACTACTAGATACGCCTACGTCAACTATATGTGTGGACGCCAGTCGTACGTGGAATTCCTGAATAAAAAGTCCAAGCCCAGACTGTTTAACCTCTACCTCTCCGGAATTCCGTGCCCTCCAGACGGCACAGAGATCGTAACATACGCGGGTGACTGTACGATCATGGCGTCGGATCCTGTAGTTGATGACATATGTGTCAGGAACTTGCCGCCTTCTTCCTTGCGAGGAATATGAAAATATCCGCCACTAAATCGACGGCCACACTATGTACCACATTGACTGCGGAGATGAGAACACAGCTGAATGTGCAGGTCAAGGTGCACATAATTCCGACCACCAACTACCCAAAAATCCTTGGGGTCACATTCGATAGCATGTTCAAGTCTCCCGCGCAAGCCACAGCTATTTGCGATAAAATGAAAAGTAGGAACAAGGTCCTCAAGGCGCCAGCCGGCAGCACTTGGGGTGCGGATAAGGAAACCTTGTTGAGCTCTTATAAAGCGATAGGTCGGTCTGTGGTTAGCTATGCAGCTCCAGTGTGGCCGACGAATACGAGTGCTACGCAGAGGAGACGAAAGTTCTTCCCTTACGTCAGCATAATCATATGATTTCGTTGCAGTACCTGCTTGGGTGTTATCGTGGGAGTCACACTAACCACCATATGGTGGATAGAACTCCCCCACCCAGGCGTGTCAGGAAGGACCTGCATGATCTAGAGAGAGGTCCAGCGATGTAAGAGATCTTTACAAATTCAACTGAATTTATCCTGGAAGCATATAAATTTGGGGCATATAAACTTTGTCCTTTTTGTTTGAAACTCCTCAAAATATTCATTTTAGATCCCACAAAGTTTATATATTCTGGATTGGAGCAAAATTCTAAGTCGATTTATAGACCGGAATTGTTTCAAATTTCGTATTTAAAGTTTGTAATAGGTACTACAGCCTATGACAAAAAATTGCGTATGCATGCCCTCGTCTTCATATAGCTCCCATATAACGGTTTATCTATAAACTGTATTTTTCAACCAAATTTTCTTAAACAGTCAATTATCCAAATCTTCAGTTTCTACAAATAATTAGTCCTATTTTAAAAAGTTCCGTCAGAATGTCATACATAATTTGACTAAAAAGAGAAATGAAATTTTCAAATTTGTCAACTTCACGTGTGTGCATTTCATTCAGACATTTCTAAACAAAAGACACACACCGAAAACAAAAACTCTCCTCAAACTTCATGAATCCCAACAACAATTGAAAAACCTTCTAAAAATAAAGATTTCATTGCGTAGACATGTCTTTCTTCTAACAATAACAAAAAAAAATAGTCTAGAACGGCTCCGCTTGATTTGGGTCAGTTTATTTTTATAAACCAAAGAATTCCATATTCAAAGAATAGAATGAATCCTCGAATGAACGAGCGTACTTCAAGTGGATTTCCTGCCACCAGCAGCAACAACACTAACAACACATGTCTGTGGTAGGCCGGTCGGTCGGCCGCCTAGCTATGAATACCAGAACTTAACTACACGCCTGAATGAATATATTTGGCCCAACAGGCAGACAGACACTGAACATATGTTTTGGAAATTATATAAATATCGTAAGAAATTCAGTTCCATAATTTAGTACCGACAAAGACATAGCAACGCAAACATCACATTTTCGGCAAATTGAGGAGATTTTCTTTTCTTCTAAGCAAAAGGAAAAAAATCACAATTCTTATGATTTAGAAATATTCTTATATTCGAATATATGGAACTTGTTGAAAATCTAAAATTAAAAGGATTCTTAAGGATCATGACCACTATTAATAGGAGAACATCTATACCGCAATCAATGTCGAGAGGTGTGACGTAAGGTAAGTGAGGTGTATTTTGATACTTGGCAACTAGAGTTTTTAATTATTGTTTTGGAATTTTTGTTTCTATATCACGATTGAGATAATCTTTTCAGATTTGTCTAATATAACATGTTACATTTCATTTTCAGGAATAAATATAATAAAGTGAAAACATCTGCTATTTATGTAGACAACCTGGACCTGGAATAAATATTTTACATATTTTATATTAAGAAATATCTGAAATTCGTAACAAAGATAAAAATAAATACAACAAATATACCAAAATTGACGTAATATAACTAAGATACACAGATATACGGTAGAGATGGAGGAGGTGGTAAACTGTCTTTCTTTATTTCCGTAACTGCGTCGATTACATGGAAGCTGGATATGTATATTTTGACATGGAAGCCCTAAGTATTGGGCCAAGTTTCTGTGTTTTGACGTTAAAGGAAGGATTGGTCATTGCTCACACAATTGGCTATGACACACAGTGATCTCGAATTGGTGTTTTCTGGTTTTCTTCAATTTTTAAACCCTACCCATACATAGTATGGAGGGTATATTCAGTCTTTGGTATGTCTGCAGCAGTACACGCTATAGGCTGAATCGGTCCACGCTATCGTATAGTCCCCATATAACGGTAGTTTCCAATATTCGGTATTTTAATGATCAAAACCAAAATTTTAAATGGATTTGTCGAATTCTGCTCATGAAGTTAATTTCGCGTGCTTTAAAATTGGTCCCCGGCATAGGAAACTATATATGGATGTTCCTATCTCGCCGAGCTGAGTCGATCTAGCTATGTATGTTCGTCAGTCCATTCCATTCTGTCCATTTTAATTTGCAATCACGCTAAATGTCGCAGTTCAGGCCCGATCCTACGAAATTGAAAATGGAAGTGGGGTTAGGGTTAGAAGCTTAGCTTTCATGAATTTTATGTCAAAAATACGAAAATTTGAACTAAACTGCGAATATTTTTAATCCCGACCAAATCACAAATACATTAAACGGCCACATCTGGCCGTTACAGTAATGCTGATATCCATTACATTGGACGTATATATGTACAATCTATATATATAAAAAAAATATATCTTAGTTATTCTGATTATAATTCAAGAAACGCTGGACTAATTTTCAATTCTCATCAATTTGGAATGGTCTCTTGCCAGAAAAGAATACAATTTTAGAAAATCCCGTAAACATATGACAATAAACAAGTAAAACAAGTAAAGAAAGTCTTAAAGTCGTCGGGGCCGACTTTATGATACCCTACACCACTTTGTTAATTTAGTAGAGCTCCGCATAAAAATTAAAAGTTTTTATGGAAGAATTCAATCATACACGCTATGATTATAATTATAATTTAAAGTTCAAAGGACTAAATATGCCGAAGCATTTGTATCCTTTAAATTCGGACTTGTATTGTCCATTTGGTGCACAATTAATTTGAAATCGGATAAAGATCGATCTCTGAACCGATCTTGATAAAATTTGGCAAAGATATTTCTGAGCTGTATTTGGCATATTTCCGTGAATATAGTTGTTACGCAGTGCATATTACGGTTGTGGGTAACAAATATAACAAATCGGATGAACAGTAAATATGGGAGCTATATCCAAATCTGAACCCATATCTATAAAGTTTAGCAAATGTTTTTCTGAGCTGTATTTGATATATTTCATATTACGGCGCCGGAGGACAAAAATAAGAAATCGGATAAAACATATATATGGGAGCTATAGCTATATCTGAACCGATTTCTATCAAATTTGGCATACTTATTTTTTGGTTGTATGTGCAAATTGTCATACTGTTCGGGCTGATATAACACGTTTGATGCACAATAAAAGGCAAATCGGACGAAGATATCTGGGAGCTATATCTAAATTTTGACCAATTATCTCAATTCAATAGGGTTCGTCCTTGGGCCAAACAAATGATTTGTGCAAAATTTCATCTGGATCGGGCAATAAATGCGAACTGTACTTGGTTTACAAAAATACATGGGCAGACGGACATGCATAAATCGACTCAGCATGTGATTCTATGCAGATCATCAAAAGGAACTATGGGTCTATCTCGTTTCCTTTTGCCTGTTACAAACAAATGCACAAAGACATAATACCCTGACCACCTTAAGTTCGGCCGGGCTTGTTTCACTAAAACTTCATATACCAAAAAAGATACAGTGAGTGAGGCCATTACATTGGGCCATACCAAAACGGGAACCTCTATAGACAATTATGTACTTCAGGATTGTCATCCATCAAATCTTCTAAAGTATCAAATGTGAAACAATTATGTGGGTAAATGTGACTAGGATTATCCAAATACCGAATATCGGTGTGTATTGTTATTTGTGCGCTATAGGAAAACGTGGAACTAAACATTCAATGTTCTGCCACCGAGCTAGAACCCATTATGAACTACAAAAACCAAATTTTATCAAAATATGGAATATCGGCAGGTACTGTTATATGGGGGCTATACCAAAACGTGGATCTATATACATGTGTATATACATGTTTCACCACCGGATCTAGAACCCATTATACCTACAAATACCAAAATCCGTGAAAAAAAAATGTGGCAAAAATCATCAGAATACGGAATATCGGGAGGTACCGTTATATGGGGGTTATGTCAAAATGTGGATACCAACCATTCATACCAACCATCCTAGACACAATACAAATTGTTCTGCTAAATTTTGACGTTCTACGTCAAATAATGTGGGCTGTATCGTGATTTTAACAGATAGACGAACATAGTTAAATCGACTTATAATTTTATGCTGATTATTGATATGTGGTCTACGATGAATTTTAGGGATGTTACAAACGGAATGACAAAGTTAATATCCCTCCTTTCCAAGGTGGACGGTATAAAATGGTGGTGGGTACTAAAGTTCCTCCCACAGAACTTAAATGCTTTTTATTTGTTATTTCATCACTTAAGGGGTTCAAGATCAAAATTGGTTTTTTTTTTTTTCTTAAAATGTTATTTAAAGACGATATATGTCGATAACAAAACTATTTTCTGTACTTGGGAGGTACTGTTATGTGGGGAACGTATCATAAATTAGAAAATCTAAAACCTATTGGTATCTAGCTATGCTGTAATGACAAAATGATGTGATGACACCTTTCGTTTTTCACCCACTAAAAAATATTTGTTGGAAACGTGAACTTGTGGTGTAGCGTTATGTCAGGGCTAAATACTTACCGATATTAGATATTTGTTTATATATCTTCTCCAAAAAAAAAGCAAAATACAAATTTTCAGACAAATCGAATGAACATTCTCCAAATTATTAAAATCTGGGACACCTTCATATGGCGAATGTGTATAACTTTGATTGGGTCAAAAATTATGTTACGCCTCGAAATATTGGTCCAAGACATAGAAAACTAACTGTGGATCTTTCTATCTCGCCGAGCTACAGGTCGCATTTATGGCCCGATCCTCACGAAATTTTGGATGAAGGTGGAATTAGGATCAGTATAGAAGCCTATTCTTGGGGGGAGATAATCGCAAAATATGCAAGGGTTAAAATAGAACAAAAACAGAAAAAGTTCTTGATTTTTTAGTTGCTCACAGTTATAGACCAATCGACTGGAAATTTCACATGGAGCTAGAGGTTAGGGTTGGGTAGAAAAATACCGATTTAGATGGTCATCGGATTATATTTAGCGGCTGAAATAGACCATAACTTTTATATTAAACATGTAAAACACTGTAAGTTAGGCCTGGCCGAACTTTGAACACCCTCCAACATTTCGAACGAGTTTGGCATATTTCAAAAAAATGAAATTTGTTATAATCTTAAAAATACCGAATGTAGCCATTATAATAGGGTCTAAACGACGACGTGGACCTGCATAGGCAACTTTTGTCATAAACCATTACAATATTCAAATGTGAAACTTGAAAAAAAATCGGTAAATAATGTACCTAAAATCATCAAAATACCGAATATCGGAAGGTACCGTTATATGGGGGCTATACAAAAACGTGGACCTGCACAGACAATTTTCTGTTATTGGCTGTAGTGCCATTTTTCTGTTATAGGCTGAAGAATCTATTTCGAACTTCAAATACCAAATTTGAAACAATTCCGGTGAATAATGCCGCTAAAATCTTCAAAATACGGAATATCGGGAGGTTTCATTATATTGGGGCTATACGAAGCCGTGGACCTACGCTGACAATTTTCTGTCATAGGCTGTAGAACCCATTCAAATACCAAATTCGAAATATGTCCGGAAAATAATGATGCTTAAATCACCAAAATAGACAAAATAAGGAAGTGCCAATATATGGGGGCTATACCAAAACGTGGACCTACATGTCCCATTTTCAATACCAAAAGTCCTACATAATATACATTTGAGTAAAATTCTGTCAACCTACTTCATTTCGTTTGGAAGCTAAAGTGATTTCCACAGATGGATAGACGGACGGAAATCGCTAAATCAACATAGAATTTTAAGCTGATCAAGAATATATACTTTGGTCTAAATGTATATTTTTGGTCTAAAATGTATATTTCGACATGTTACAAACTGAATGACAAGCTTAACATACCCTACATATTATGGTGCAGGGTATAAAAATACGAAAGTTTCCATTAAACCGCAAATATTTCCAATTCCAGCGAAATCCATGAAAAAGTCACATCTGACCACCACATTGATGCTGTTATCTAAGATATCACATAAATAGCAAAGAATATACAATATCTTTAATCAACGGAGGAGATGTTAGTTAGACTGCTTGTAGTTCAAGAACGGCTAGACGGATTTTGACAATTCTCACCGATTCAGAATGGCCTTTTAGCAGATAAGAATAAAATCGCAAAATATGAATATTTTTCTGTAATATTTGGTCATATTTTTATCGCATAAGATTTCATCAATTTAACTTACAATTTTAAGTTGCACAAATGCAAATTTCATCTCAATCGGACAATAAATTCTACCAGTATCTTACTTACAAAAACATAAGGACACACTAAGGTTCTATCGTGTTTCACAACGTTATTGAAACACACAAATATTTTGGACTCTAAATTGTGCACTTTAATACAGAAATTGGTGGAAAACATGTTGATTAAGAACAACTGAGAATATTGCTGCTTTAGACCAAAGTGTTGAAGAAAACCTGGTAATATATCTTCGCAGGCAATGTTAAAACTGGAAATGAAATGGTTTCTTCTAATGATGGAAGGTACAAAACTACAATATATGTTTAGTGGAGCAGCAAAATGTTATGTGAATTCAATATTATTTTGCACTCATTACATAAATATGTTAATTTCAAATTATACTTGAAAGGTTCTCCATATTTGTAAGTTTAACTCTTAGTATATCCATTCAGGTTCTTAATAATTAAATTCTTTAATCATCAAAGGAATTTAACCCTAAAAGGCATCTTCTTTACCAAAAAATGTGTTCTCATTATAATCGGAGCATAAAAATAAAAAATAAACATAGTTATTGTAAGTTTCACATTTTATTTAATTCAAAAAGTTTATAAATAAATTTCAAAGAGATTATTTCGGTATTAAGAATAGGATTTGCAGTACCATCTCTATCACATATGCATCCAATGTTGATTGCCATCTTAGGACCACAACGCGGAATTAGACCCAATGGGTGGTTGATTATAGTTGAAATAAATTTCTAAAAAGAGCAAGAAAATAAATAGAGATAAGTAAAAATGTGAATTTGTAAAATTGTTTAATTCAAATAAATAAGGGGGAAAACAAATAAAATTAGAGAAAAAACGTAAACATTTAAAAGTCCAAATGTGAATCGCTGTATTAACTCCCTTAAAATACGAGGTTCAAACACCTCGCTTTTACTAGGTATTTGGCTGATTGAACCTATTTTTTCTAAATTCGAAAAAATGGCAGAGTTATTCGAAAAAATCACAAGTTTCGGATTTAAGAAATTCGCATTCGTACAAATTACACTTTTTTTCAATATTTATCGAGTAAATTCTTATACATGGACGGCAAATTTGACTAGGATTCGCATATCGATTTATATTTTTTTTTATAAAAACTACATCAAATTTAAAACAAAACATCTGATAATGAGAAAAATTAAAAGTTTCAAGTTGGCACAACTCGAGCACAACAAATTAGGTTGTTTCGAAACTCCAAAATCACAATTCCGAAATTTTTCGAAACGGAAAAGAAATGTCGAATGCACTAATATGTACAATTCAGCACAACATTAATTATTTCGCAATTCTCTCAGATATTTTCGTTTTAAGTTACCCTCCACCATACAATGAGTTATATATTAAATATGTCATCCCGTTTGCAACCAAATTAGCTGATAATATGTGTTTCGCTAGTTGCATAAAGTTCTTTAATTGATACGGATTGATATTCTAAGTTAATCGGTCTGATATGTCAAAAATTAATTGGCGCGTAATTAACCCGTAATCGTTTGAAGATATATATGGGAGCCATATCCTAATCTTAACCGATCTTGACAA
Organism: Musca domestica; assembly: GCF_030504385.1. NCBI lineage: Eukaryota > Metazoa > Arthropoda > Insecta > Diptera > Muscidae > Musca > Musca domestica. Next base: position 772,071 of record NW_026712309.1, on the reverse strand, counting down.
AATTTGGCAGAGCTATTTATCGGCTGTATCTGATACCGAATATTATTCTTGTCGAATGCATATTACGAACGTGAGGGACTTAAACACCAACTCAGGTGAAAAATATATTGGAGCTATAACTACATGTTCACTAAATTTGACGTACTTGCTTCTAGACTGAATTCGCTCGGATGTGCCAAAGTTCAGGTTATTTGGACTTATATTGGCCTTTGGTGCACAAATAACCCGAAATCGGTTGAATATATATGGGAGCTATAACTTAATCTGATCCGAAAATCACCAATTTCAATAGAGTTCGTCCTTGGACCAAACAAACATTGTTTGCAAAATTTCATCTCAATCGGACAATAAATGTGACCTGCATTTTGTTCACAAGAATACATGGACGGACGGACTGACTATAAATCGGCTCAGAAAGTGATTCTATGAAGATCCTCAAAAGTAACTATTGGTCTATCTCGCTTCCTTCTCCATGTAACAAACAAATGCACAAAGACATAATACGCTTACCGCAATGTGGTGTACAGTATAATTATTCTTGCAGTTCTGGAGCAGATAATTGATGTACATGGCATGGCGGGATTATCAAGGTTACCTAGTGCAATCATATATTCATGATTATTATTATACCTTTGACAACATTTCATTGTCAAAATGAATATTCAGAATTCCATTGTATACACACAAATCAGAGATGAAACTGTTTTCTTTGGAGTTAAATTTGAATAGGTAAATAATATAAAATGCAAAGCTGGATAACCTTCTTTGAAATGTAGCTACTTTGAAGGAATTGCTCCAAATTGTCTAAAAAAATATCTCACATTTTATATAGCACACGATATGAAAGAAAATTCCGGATTTGTGTACCTTTGCACTATACATCTCGTTGTCCTTAATATTATCTTCAGGTTTTCTTTTATTTCTTGTGTTCTTTTTATAAAAAATGAAAAAATTTTTGCTATATTTCTAGAAATTATAAAGCTTACCTTATTTCCGATCCATTGAAATTCTCAATTGATCTTGTCGGTCATCTGATCGCCGATTCCAATTGTATTTGTTGTTTCTTTTACTGTTTTCAACAAATGAAAACAACAATAGAATTATCGCAAACAATGCTTTTCAAATCCAATGGTTTATCAAAATTCCGCTCTATTATTAACCGAACCACCGCTCGCTCGCTTCAGTGTCGACCTCAATACTGAGTCTATTTAAAGAGAATTTATTCATTTTATACAACATTGTCTCCGCTGAATGTACGTACGAACATACATACATACGTACACATGGACCACTGAAAGAATTGTTTTGTCCGTCCCACGTTGAGGGAGTATGGTTTCGATGTAGCCAACATGTGTTAATGTTATCCTCTTCAAGAAGATTAAAAAACACATGCTTCCCGATCGCATTTTATTCCAAACATTTTAAAAATGCACTCGAATGCATTACAGGAATAAGAAGAAAAAGAACTGATATACAAAAGAGTGTCGGAGCCTCATGGAAACGAGGCATCTCATCAAAATGTTGATTATTTTTAGAAATAATTGTTTTTGTTCGCTCGCGATGAATCTCAGTTGAACGAAAGATGGAAAAAATAAAAAAACACAAAAATCTGGAGAGATATTTGTTGAGGAAAGAGATAAAGGAAAGGAGGAATTCCAAAAATGTACAGTGGTGCAAAAAGTTAGGGGATGTTTGGTGAGGGACAAAAACTGTCAAGGGACGATCATTGAAATATTGGAATAGGGTTGTTGTTAGCAACTGTAGGTATTTAGTGGTGTAGAATTCGGATAATTAAACATTTTTCAAAACACTTCAAAGATACTAGTTGTTGTGTCACTCATTTAGAAAGCAGAAAGATGTAAAACATAAGAAAATTGTCTATTGTCTATGTCTATTATTGAAATAGTTTAATAAACTAAATTGGGATATAATAGGATCGCAAAATGCGATAATCCGTTTGGGTTTTGTTCAGACCCCAATATACCGGTACCAACAGATTTGAGATATTTCAAAAATGTTGACCACATTTCGAACTGACTTTCTCTATAATGTACTACATGGGGTTTGCATTAAGTACTTAACGGTGCCGACAGATTTTTGGTGTTGACGAAAATTCGCTGTGATTCGCTTGTGTGGCTGGAAAACCACAAGTGGCTATCGTTAGAGCACTCCAGCATTTAAATGTGAATAAATCTTTTCTGTCTCGTACCATCGCTCGTTACCGTGATACTGGTAGCGTAGCCCAACGTCAAGGAAGTGGACGGAAGGAAACAGCAGCATCAGCAGAAATGGTTGGAAAAGTAAAGAAGCGGCTTGATCGAAACCCGCGTCGCAGTGAGCTAAACATATCGCAATATTCCATTTGGCAAATATTGAGAAATGAGCTCGGGGTAAGGCCACTGAAATTCTAAAAAAGTGTAAGAACTTACACCGCAATAGAAAGAAAATGTACTCAAAAGAGCCAAAGAGTTGCTTCGCTTAACCAAAAGTGGTAAACTGCCGAATTTGGTTTTCCCTGATGATAAAACATTCCTTGTCTAGCACTTTGTAAATAAACAAAATGATTCCATTTACTTGGCAAAGAGGTCAGCTGAAAATGTGCACCTTCGGTTGGCCACCACAACTCAAGCGCCGGCCATGGTGATGGTGTGGGCCGCCATAACAGCCGATGGTCGCTTTCCGCTCGTATTAATCAACCGTGGCATCAGAATAAATGCCGAATATTATCGCGAAAATATTCCAGACCTTGGACATTCCAACAGGACTCAGCATGCGCCACCCAAGAATGGTTGAGTTTCCTCGCTTCATTTCCAGCGCACAATGGCCACCAAAATCTCCGGATGCCAATCCATTGGACTATGTGTCTGGAGCATTTTGAAAAGCTAGGTCGGCACTAAAAAATACCAAAATGTCAATCACCTCAAGCAAGCGCTTCGCCGGGAATGGGCCAAAATACCACAGAGCAACAATCGGGCAGCGTGTGACGGTTTCATTGGTGGTTTGAAGTTGACCAATTCGAACAAATCTGAACTTATTCTAAAATTTGATGCTCTTTCCGACATATTTTGCTTTCATTCAATAAATTAAAAAAATGTAAAAATTATGGCGTTTGACTTTGTTGCGGTTTTTTATCTCACCATGTATAATTTAGTATTTGGGGTTCCCATTGAATATGTCCACGTTTTACCAAAGCATCAATGGAAGAGCACCCCCATATTTCAGGAATTGTGACGGAATTGGCTATAGTTTGGTATTGCATTTTACCGAAATCCGAAATCGAATTAGGTTTTGGTTTAGCTCCATATAATGATTTGTATTAATAAATTTCTATATATCCGTCCTCCATAAATATTTAGTTCGATACAGGTTCAATACAGAAATTTAAAAAAAAATCTAACATTTACTTTTCAATTTTATGCAAATAATTGTTAATCTAAATTTTCGCCTTTTGTGAGGAGAAGGAGTGGACCGATGTATCCCATCTTTACACCAGATCTTGTCTTAATAAAAATACTGAGATGCGTAAAATTTGAAGGCCATCATACTTCACATTTTATAAAAATAAATTTTGACCCTTTTATGGGGGAGGTTTCTTGTGTTTATAGAGATATTGAAATGTGCCGAACTTGAAAGAAATCTAATGCTTATTTCAAAATTTTGAGCCGTTGTGGAGAACTAGCAGAAAAAGTAAACCGATGTATCTCAACTTGACACAAGATCTAGTGTTTATAAAAATATTGGAATGTTTGAAATTTGAAGCCAATCGATCTCTTATTTCGCGTTTTATGAGATTTATAATTATTCCAAATTTCGACTTGATGCAATGGGGGGAGGTACTTGATGCAATGGGTCTATATTGTCCATTTTGTCCCCTGAAAATATTGGGATTTGCAAAGTTTGCTTAAAATCGGGCGATGCTTTCTGAGAGGTAAATTATTTCCTTTGAAAATTTTGAATTATTTTTTTTTTTTTTTTTTTTTTTTGGGGGGGGTTGATTAAGTATAACAAGGAGTGCCATCCCCGAACTTTATTCAAGTTTGACAATAATATTACGATGTACTACGTTTAGACAAGATCGGATACTACCTTCGAGAGTTATCGTCAGACAGACAGACATACGGACAGACACGCCACGTTTTGGCCGTATCAAATGGTATATACCCTCTGTAGCCTTATGGCTGAGGGTATAAAAACGAGATTATTTCGGTCGGAATGAACTTTTAATACCCTGCACGAAAACCTTTAAAAATTAAAATAATTGGTTAGCATAGAACACAAACCGCATTACAAACACTACATACTGAATTTTGAACGATTCCCCAAAAAATCTGTCTAAAATCATCTGAATACAGAATATCGGAAATATGGGTGCCTATAGGAAAACATGAACCTATATAAACAATGATCTGCAACAAAAAGTAGTACCTAATACGAACGCTATGTACCGAATTTTGAACAAATGTGGCCTAAATCGTCCAAATGCCGAACATCGGGAGTTACGGGTATATGGCCTGCCTACAGACAAAATACATATGTGTTCAAAATTTTCATTCGAAAGTTAGCGTGGTTGTAACAGGCATACATTACTAATCGACTTATAATTTTACGATGATCAAGAATATATATACTTAGTAGGACCTAACATGAGTACTTCAAGGAGTTACAAACGGAGTGACAAGGATAAGTACGGTGGAGGGTATAAAATGTAAGGAATCAATAGGTGAACGAGTTCCATTTTATATCTTGAAAGTACTAAAAAAACTTAACCGAAACGTAAAACTAAGTATACAATTTTCTGCTGTAGAAGTTGGTATCTATTGCGAGTTCCAAATGCCATATTTTTAACAATTTCGTCGAAAATAAGCATCGTCAATCTTATTGAGGAGGTATACAGATAATTATCTTGCAAACAAATTGGAACGAGTGCAGTCTACCAAGCCTATTAATGTTCTTTCAAATTTATTAAAATTTTGGAAGGATGATCCGAAAAATTATTCATTTTAAATTTAAAGATCGAATGTTGTAGTTTTTGCGATCCCCCTTGTTTTACAGAAAACTATATTAATTTTTTATGAGGTAGGGGAACCGCATTTCAAAACAGTGTCTATATAGAACCATTCGTTGAAATTGCCCAAACATACACGTACTTTCTTAAAATGTCTTCCATTGGATTTTTCTCTTTTCAGCCACTGGTATCCTGATTTATTCCTTTGACAAAATAATTATTCATTTCAGATAGAGAACATTAAAATAACTTTCTTTATATATTTGTTTTTAATCAGCATTAGCCACAGTAAAAGTAATTGTTGGATTAATCGTTGATATTTTCTTTGGTCTACTGTCCAAGCAATGACATTCATAGCCAATGCAAATTACGAATTCCACACCAAAAACACAACATAATTTGAAGATAGCAGCAATCGTTTCTTTGGAATGCAACCAAACTCCGTGTTACAAAATGTGCTCATGAACTGCTGATAACGACAAAATAAATGTGATAATTAGTTTTGTTGTTGCAGATTCTCTCTCATTATTCTGCACTCAGCTATGTCGATTGATATGAGATGAGTAACACACAAACATATGTATAGAGAAATAGGGGTGTTCACGAAGTTAATGTTATGAAATTTGTCAATTAGGGTCAATTAAATGGACAATCGAACATAGAGGGACAATTATATTCTACAACAAGAATAGAGGTAAATCCTTCTAATTAAATTCAGATACGAAAATAAAAAAAATGATGATAAAAAATATTTCCTCGAAATCATGAAATGGAATCATGTGATCCGATAAAGGTACAGTCTTGTAATATGGCCAGTTTTGAGAAGAAGGATTGATATTAGGAGGTGGTTTTGAAAACGTGTGCTTAGTGTTAGATATGTACTAAATAGTACTTAATTTGAAACAATTTGGTTTTGGGTGAACAGATGGTGCTGAAATTACGAAATGTTGCTATTAGGCCACTGAAGGAAGATAGAATACAAATAAAGTTTTGGAAATGCGAACTACAAGTATACGAAAAGTACTTAATGGTATAATATAAAATTTGGTATGGCGATAAGGGCAAGTGTTTGAAATCTTCAATTTGCCATTTGCTCACTGTTGGTGTGTAGGCTCGAAATTTGGAGGTTTTGGAAATACGTTATAAAAAAGAACGAATGTTAATAAATGTTGGGTTGATATATGGAGATGGATTTGAAAATGTGTACAAAAAATTGCTAAAGGTTATTAAGGGAAGGGATAAAGCTGAAGATCTGTAATATTTCATGAAAGTAGCACTGATGTTGTGTAGAAAATATGTAGGCAATTCTATGAAAAGTACTAAAATGCGTACAATAAGTGTACGAAAAATGCCAAGTGGTAGTACACTTAGTATTTCGAATTCGTAATAATCGCCTTCTTCTCTGGCATATATTTAGGTAAATGTAACACCTGTTATTCGGAATTTAAGGACTTTTTTTAAACGGATTTTTTATACTTTGGCGGAGGGTATTAAAGTTCGGCCTAATTCAGCTGTTTTTTTCTTGCTTTGATACCCTCCACCTTGGAAAGGTGTGACATCCCTAAATTTTCATCGTAGACCCCATAAAGTATATATATTCATAATCAGCATAAAATTCTAAGTCGAATTAACGGTGTACGTCTGTTTGTTTGTTGAAATCACGATACAGCCCACATTATTTGACGCAGACCAAAATTTGGCAGAACAATTTGTATTGTGTCTAGGATGGTTGGTATTGAAAATAAGATATATCGGTACAGGTTTTGGTATAGCCGCCTTATAAGGGTACCTCCTAATATTCGGTATTTTGTTGATTTTCGACACATTTTTTTTAACGGATTGTCTAAAAATTTGTATTTGTAGGGTATAATGTGTTCTAGCTTGTGTGGAGAAACATTGAAGGTATAGGTCCTTGTTTTGATATTGACCCCATACAACGGTACCTCCTGATATTCGATATTTTCAAGATTTTTGCCACTTCTTTCACGGATTTGTCTAAAAATTGGTCTTTATAGGTCATAATGGGTTTTAGTTTCACAGGTGGAACATTGCATGTATAGATCCACGTTTTCGTATAACCCATATATAACGATACCTCCCTATATTCGGTATTTTGATGATTTTTGCCACATTTTACCACGGATTTGTCTAAAAATTGGTATTTGTAGGTCATAATGGGTTCTAACTCGTGTGCCAAAACAATTTATGTATAGGCCCACGTTTTGATATAGACCCCATACAACAGTACCTCCCGATATTCGATATTTTGATTTTTGCCACTTTTTTCACGGATTTGTCTAGAAATAGGTCTTTGTAGGTCATAATGAGTTCAATTTCACAGGCGGAACATTGCATGTATAGATCCACGTTTTAGTATAGCCCCCATACAACGGCACCTCCCGATATTTGGTACTTTGATGATTTTTTCCACATTTTTTTCGCGGATTTGTCTAAAAATTGGAATTTGTAGGTCCTGATGGGACCTATGCCATTGTGTGGCATAGACCCCATATAACGGTACCTCCCGATATTCGGTATTTTGATTTTGGAGATGATCGCACAATATTTAGGGGTTGAAGCGGACCAAACATTTTTTCTGTTTTTTCTGGTCAACGGGGAAATATGCATGGAGTTAGAGTTCAGGGATTACCTTAAAAGACCACTTCTGACCATTACATTGATGCTTATAGCCAAGATATAGGATATGTAGAAAATAGGTAAAACATATATGTAAAAGAATTAGATTTTAGTTATTCTCCTTATAAGTCAAGATCCGCTGGACAGATTTTTACAATTCTCATCATTTTGGAATGGTCTCTTGCCAGAAATAGGATTTTCATGGGATTAGGGTCAGAATTAAAGCCTATTGTGTTTGAAGATGTACATTTAGGGGTTCAAAAGGACCAAAAAATTAAAAGTTTCTTGATTTTGCAGTCGCTCTTCAGGTCACATTTGAAAACCAATCGACACGAATTTTTACATGAGAAGAGGATTAAGCACAGGGAAGAAGTCTAGCGTTTTGGATGAACATCGGATTATATTAAGCCGTAAAATGGACCAAAACTTTCGTGTGAAATTGTAGTGAATACCTAACAACACGACGGAGTGCGTAAATATTCTGGAAATTCCCCTGGTCAAAAAGCTAAGAGTAGGGCTCTATGAAATCATATCAAAAACAAAATCTTCTAAAATGGATTTGGACATAAGGGTCTTTCAACGTAATGAAGTGTTGTAGGGTATCACATGCTCGGCCCCGCACGACGATAGCCTTTGCTTACTTGTTTTTTATATGATTTATTGTTATTTCCTTAAAAATATGGCTTAGCTTAGAGTATCGAATGCATGCGACAAGACCAGAGCCACAAAAACTATTCCGTCTATGGCTGAGACCCCAGAATTTTTATACGGCATACGGATGTACCGCTCCCATCAACCACACTAATGATTGGGCGGAGTAATACTTGAGGCATTTCAACTTCTATGTCGATTTATGCGCCTCTACCTGTCCATACTTCCATTTTTCTCCAAGTGATATTTTACTCAGTTCATTTAATTGAGCTAAGTAAGAATCCATTTATAATTCATCGTAATCAGTTCAGATTTATATATCTGTAATTCAAGTAATATTCAAGTAATATTCTTCCAAACAAAATGGGTCCAAGGAGATAGTGTCAACTTAATGAAAATGTCCTGTCCTGGCTATGACTTCCATATACTGTGTCATATGATTTTTATCTAGGCCTACCCAAGCCGTAATATGGAATTAATTGCAGATATATCATAGAAGTTTCTGTGACATATTTTGTCGATAGGCTAAATTTCCCTTACCAACCCTTTGTTTCCTTCCCCAGATACGAAAAATTTCACTCACCGCATTTCATGACTCACCACAACAAAAAACCAAACACAAATTGAAATTTTAAATTATTTCTTTATCATCCACCACTGATGACATCAAACCTCCAATCGCCACGAAATACTTTTATTTTCTTTCGTTCTTTGGACAATCAACAACCTTTTAAAATCACTCATCTCATCACATCATTATCATCTGTGCGACAACAAAGCGCCGAAATCCTTAAATTGCTGTCGTTATCCCAATAATAATTGAAGACGACAACACAGACATAAACCAATGTGGACACCTCCTAATGAACTTAAATAAAAAACACATTTCTTTTTTTTTTGGAGATGTCAACGCTTGTTATTCACGGAAGGTACTTTGTTTGCCCTGCCGTCCATTATTATTGTTGTTGTTATTTGTTGGCCTTTGATCAAAATGTTTACATGTCCTTTTTCTTAAATTAGCCATAAAACTATTAAAACGTCTTGACGGAACAAACGTTAAGGATTGGCAAAAAAAGGATACCTTCGGAAAAGCGCCACACAAACATACACACAAACGAATGAACGAACAAACTTGAAGAAAATTAGTCAAGAGCCATAAATTGTTTTCATTGGACTTTGGGCTAATAAAAAAAATTGAAGGGCCAACAACACCAACAACTGCCGCAGCAGTCAAAAAAAAAAAAACGTCGAAAAACTTTTTCCGAAACGAAACAAAACTGCCACCGCACAATTTACGATAATTTTAAAGATTTGTGTTCAACAAATACCGCAAAGCTGTTGTTAGCCGTTGGTTCCTCTGTTCGTTCGTCCGCTCTTTCATTCATTCATTCGTCCTCGTCATCGTCCATTTCTTGTTGGTGGTGTTATTATGCCGCAATCGTATACTCTTTGGCTTACACAATAATGATAATAATATCTGACATCTGTAAGTGGCTGAATGGTTGGCTATATGAGTAATTCGTTGATAAATTTCTCGGGGGGTTTTTCTACATCCTCAATCATGGTGAGGACTTTACGCCATTAGTATAGACATATAGTTTGTCATGCCGTTTGTAATACCGAAATATCCATTTAGACATTTAAATTCCGAATGCAATGAAGAGGGTTAATAAAATGTTACTACAACACATCTTAGGTCCGCAGTTTGTTGTATTGAAAATAGGCTACATAAGTTCACGTTTTTGTATAGCGTCCATATAACTGTACCCAGATTTAAGGCGCGTAGTCATGATTTTAAACCGAGTTCACTGTAAGTTAGCAGTTTGTGTCCCGAGTACGTAGGAAACATCCCCACAGAGAAATGACCATATAGATAAAAGTTTTGATATTTACTGTTCCTTCAGATACTCTGTATTTTGATGAATTTTTGTGACACCGGATTGATTTCACATTCGTTATTTGGAGTTCACAATAGGTACTACCTCCAATGAAAGACAATTTTCTAGACAGATCCGCATCTACGTATAGCCCCCATATCACTCTCCCACCCTATGTTCCATATTTTGGAAATTATCGCCAAAATTTGCACAGGAATTATTTCAAATTTTTATACCCTACACCATACTGTGTTACAGAGTATTATGCCTTTGTGCATTTGTGTGTAACATGGAATTATATTTGGCTATTTTGGAGAATATCTGTGATTTTTTTTCGTCCGATTTCAGTTTCATTGTGCGTCAACTGTTTTATATTCGTCCAGCTGGAATGGATTAAGGCACATTCGAGCGAATTCCACCCTAAAGCAAGCATTTTAAATTTGATGAAAATCGGTTCAGATATGGTTATGGCTCCCATATATGTGTTTTAATATATATACTCTAGAAACACCTCTGCCAAATTTCATCGATATCAGTTCAGGTTAGGATATAGCTCCCGTAAACAGGGTGAAATAAAAAAAACTGCAACAAAGTCATACGTCATAATCTTTACATTTTTTTTAAATTTTATTGAGTGGAAGCAAAAAATGTACGAAATATGATCAAATTTTAGAATAAGTTTAGATTTGTTCGAATTGGTAACCTTTAGAACGAATTATGGCTTTCAAACGACCAATGAAACCGTCACACGCTGCCCGAATGTTGCTCTGCGGTATATTGGTTCATTTCCGGTGAAGCGCTTGCTTGAGGCGATCGACACTTTTTTTTTAGTTCCACCCTTGCTTTCCAAATTCTGCCAAGCAAAGCAACTCTTTAGCTCTGTTGAGCTCATTTTTTAATATTTGCCTAATAGAATATTGCGATATGTTCAGCTCGCGAGCCATTTTTCGGCCACTGCGAAGCGGTCTTCGATCAGGTCGATTCTTTACTTTTCGAACCATTTCTCCTGATGTTGCTGTTTTCTTCCATCCACTTCATTGACGTCGAGCTACGCTACCAATCACGGTAACGAGCGATGGTACGAGACAAAACAGATTTATAATGATAGCCATTTGTGGCTTTCCAGCCAAATATAAAGAAATCACACTATCACGCTTGGATTCCATCACGAATAGCTTTTTTTCTGGAAAATTCTTACCAAATGCTTTCTCACTTGATATCTGGATTGAAAAATAGAGATGTTTTCGGAAATGTATGCTATAATTTTTTGAAAAGTACTAAATTGTGTATTGGGTGGAAGAATAAGGCTGAAATCCCCAAATTTGATATTGATGGTATCTGGGATTGAGATATTGTGGTGGTCTTGGAAATGTGTACTATAATTGTACGGAAAGTTCTAAACAGTGCTAAATTTAGTAATGGGGAAATTACAGAGCTGAAATTCTGATTTTGATACTGAGTTCACTTTGCGTAACCGAGGTTGAGATATGGAGTTTTGTTATGAAAATGCGTACATTAACTATGAAACATTTATTAACATTAATATTAACATTAATTAATTAATTAATTAATTAACATTAATAATATAATAATAATAATAATAATAATAATAATAACATAATAATGATAACATAATAATAATAATAAAAAACAAAATAAATAATAATAAATAAACAAAAAATAAAACAAATAGATATAATAATAACATAATAACATTAATAATAAATTAATTAAATAATTAACATTAATATTAACATTATGAAAAAAACTTAATGCTATTAAATTTGATATTGTTGTTGGGATATTTGATCATTTGATAATTAGGTCTCTTTTGGTATCGGGTGTTGGTTTTGCATATGCTCACTATAATTGTTCGAAAATTACTATTGTACTAATTGTGGATCACTGTTGGTGTTTAGGATGGAGGGATGTAGATTGTTCTGCATATGCGATCTTAATATTACCAACTTTGGTGTTTGGTGAGGGCTGAAATTCTGAAATATAACATAGAGGTCACTGTTGGTTTCTAGAGCTTACATATGGAGAGACTTTTCATATGGAGACTTTGAAAGATTTTTGAAGAGAAAAATTGGATGTGGATGCATTGTGCATTGGTTTTATTAATATCCTCCTCGGTAAACTTCAAAATGAAACATTTGAAAGACTTTCTGGAGTAAAAAGTAAACATTTTCCCATTATTATTTCGGAAAAAGATTAAAATTGAATAATGTATAAAGTGTTGAAAGTCTGAACATGAAATTCGGATTAAGAAATTTTATCAAACAAAAATTTTAATTCGAGTACTAAACAGGTCTAACACGAACTGTTGGAACGAATCAAAAATTTTAAGGTGAACTTTTTGGTGGACTAAGAATTCACTTAATACTGCATTATTATCACCAATAGCTTAAGAACTTTCATGAAAATTTCACTTAATAGTACTTACTTAAAACCCTAACAAATTGTACCACAAATGGCTCATATGTATGTACGTTTGTCTGACAACATTGGCATGTACATATGCACTTATATAAACAAGTACATGTCATATACTTACGCCGACATAAACACGCCACATATGTGCACATAAATACTCGCCACACGTACGGCTTTTTTGGAGTAAATTGAAGTCTTGATGACCGTGATGCATGATGTCATGAAGTTTTTATTTGAGGTTTTTTTTGGGTGGGGAGTCTTTGGTGTTTCATTTTGGGAGACAGTAAAATGAAACCGCAATGGAAATTCATTTATCCGTAATATTTTTGTATTTTCGTAACATTTAAATCGTAAAAGGGGAAATGAGACGTTACTGGTTTTGCAATACTAAGGGAATTTACAAGTCATTGGACCACACGATGTTGTTACCTCAGAAATTCACATAAACAGGATCTTACTATAAGCAGGGGTTATACCTGCTGCAGAGCTATACCCGACAACTCTGATGTTGGAGCAACTTCAAATAAGTTTCTAGATTTTGAGAATGCTGCATTCGCATTTTTTCATTCTCATATATAAATATATTGAACGTATTGTGACTTTCCTCTTAGTCGTATCGAGACAAGCGACAGGATAATGGAATTTTGAATATGGCCAAAAATTTACGATAAATGCATAATGGAGTGTGTAGTGAAATTCTTCAACTCTTTTTTTAAATTACCGACAAAATTCGGAAAAATTAAAATGCCAAACTCATATTGAATTAAGGTTAAGAACTTCATTTCTATCGGTAAACTATACATTTTCAGATGTAATTCGAATTTTTTTTTTTAAATACGAAAATTCCATTTGTAATTCGAAAAATGTCAATTGTAATTTGAGAATTTCATTTATAATTCGAAATATATCATTTGTAATTATATTTTTTCTATTTTAACCCTACACCACATAGTGGTAAGAATATTTGTTTATAACAGAGAGCAGGAAGCGAGATAGACCTACAGTTACTTTTGAGGATCTTGATAGAATCACTTTCTGGGTCGATTTATGCATGTCGGTCCGTCCGTCTGTCCACGTATTTTTGAGAACAAAATGCAGATCTTATTTATTATCCGATTGAGAATAAATTTTCCAAACAATACCTGTTTGGCAAAAGGACGAACCCTATTGAAATTGGTGATAATCGGATTAGATTTTAATAAAGCTCCCATATATCTTCAACCGATTTCGGGTTACTTGTGCACCAAATAGCTAATATAAGTCCAAATGACCTGTATTTTGGTAAATCCCAACGAATTCAGTCTAGAACCAAGTAAATCAAATTTGGAGAAAATTGGTTCAGATATGGGTATAGCTCCCATATATATGTTTCATCCGATTTAGAGTTTTAAGTCTCTTACATGCGTAATATGCACTCCAGAAGAATGATATTTGGTACAAGGTATCACATACTGCTCGAAAATACCTCTGTCAAATTTTATCGAGATCGGTTCCCATATATATATTTAACCAATATCAGGTTTATTGTGCACCAATTGGCTAATATCAGCCCAAATGGACTGAATTTTGGCAATTCCGACTGAATTCATCCTAGAAATAGATAATTCAAATTTGATGAAAATCGATTGAGATGAAACTATCGGGTGAGATGAAAAAACTGCAACCAACTTCAGACTGTTGTCATTTCAGCCCGACAGCTGTTAAAATTATTCCAGTTACAGCTCAATATATAGTTTACAAACGTACAAAAACATTTTGGTGAGAATTTTCCAGAAAAAAAATTATTACTGATGGAATTCAAGCGTGATAGTGTGATTTCTTTATATTTGGCTGGAAAACCACAAGTGGCTATCGTTAGAGCACTCCAGCATTTAAATGTGAATAAATCTTTTGTGTCTCGTACCATCGCTCGTTACCGTGATACTGGTAGCGTAGCCCGACGTCAAGGAAGTGGGCGGAAGAAAACAGCAACATCAGCAGAAATAGTTCGAAAAGTAAAGAAGCGACTTGACCCGCGTCGCAGTGGCCGAAAAATTGCTCGTGAGCTGAACATATCGCAATATTCCATTCGGCAAATATTGAAAAATGAGCTCGGGGTAAAGCCATTGAAATTCCAAAAAGTGCAAGAACTTACACCGCAACAGAAAAAAATAGACTCAAAAGAGCTAAAGAGTTGCTTCGCTTGGCCGAAAGTGGTAAACTGCCGAATTTCGTTTTCTCCGATGAGAAAACACTCGATGTCCAGCAATTTGTAAACAAACAAAATGATCGTGTTTATTTGCCAAAGAGGTCAGCTGAAAATGTGCACCTTCGGTTGGCCACCAGAACTCAAGCGCCGACCATGGTGATGGTGTGGGCCACCATAACAGTCGATGGTCGCTCTCCTCTCATAATTATCGACCGTGGCATCAGAATAAATGTCGAATATTATCGTGAAAAATTCTGGAGGGTGTACTAAAGCCTTGGGCACACAAACATTTTGGCTGCAGACCTTGGACATTCCAACAGGACCCAACACCATCGCACTCGTCACCCAAGAATGGTTACAAACTGAGGTTCCTCGCTTCATTTCCAGCGCACAATGGCCACCAAAATCTCCTGATACCAATCCGTTGGATTATTGTGTCTGAAGTACTTTGGAATGCAAGCTTGGCATTAAAAAATACCAAAGTGTCGATCACCTCAAGCAAGCGCTTCGCAGGGAATTGGCCAAATACCGCAGAGCAACATTCGGGCAGCGTGTGACGGTTTAATTGGCCGTTTGATGACCATAATTCGTGCCAAATGTGACCAATTCGAACAAATCTAAACTTATTCTAAAATTTGACGCTATTTCCGACATTTTTTGTTTTCATTCAATAAAATTAAAAAAAAAGAGTAAAAATTATGGCGTTTGAATTTGTTAAAGTTTTTTTTTTTTTTTCTCGCCTAGTATTAAGTTCGTCATTCCATTTGTAACTTATCGAAATAATAATTTTAGACCCAATAAAGTACATACAGGGTTGCCCATATTCGACGGACCCATGTTTTTTTGGGCCCATTCCAATCTACGAGGCTTGTCCGCAGACAACATTCTTTGCGTCAATTGAATTTTGTACGGGAACAAATGCAAATCAATGCGAATAATCCGTTGTAAAGTGGACCGAGCCATGCCCATCTACTGAGAACGGCGTTTTGGGAATGTTCTTGTGGACCTCCCAACACTGGCTCGTAAGGCAGCGATATTCTCGGCCGATCGCCTTGGTCGACTTTTATATGGCCTCTTCGGATTAGAAAGAGCCTTACCAGTCGAAAATTTTTCGTATAAACGCTTAATGGTGTTCTTAGAAGGCGCACTTCTCACATTTCTAATGTTTTAAAAGCACGTTGAGTTTTTACAACTGACTTCTTCTGTTGAATGTAAATTTCGACTATTTCGCGTGGCGTGTATTGGTTCATGGTAAAAATCAGCTTGGACTGACGCTTCAAACGCGGTATGTTATTAAGCGAAGTGACATCTCTGTCAAAAGTTATGGCGTTGCCAGATGGGTCCGTCGAATATGGGCAACCCTGTATATTCTCTATCAGCGTAGAGTTCTAAGACGATTTAGCCATGTCCGTTTGTCCGTCCGTCCGTCTGTTGTAATCACGCTACAGTTAAAACGAATTAAGATAGGAAGCTCACATTTTGAACAGATGTGTCTTTTGTTTGCAGGCAGATCAAGTTCGAAGATGGGCTATACAGATCCAGGATATCGAATATCCCCCATTTTCATGATTTTAGCCACATTTTTCAATGGAATTATCTGAAACTCTACATAAGGAGTTCTTTATGAGTAGCCATAAAAAGAATTGTCTATATAGGTCCACGATATAGTATAGCCCCCATATAATATATAGTCGGCCCCGCCCTACTTTTGACCTTTTCTTACTGGTTTTAGAATTTTAAATGGAATAATTCGACTTTCAAATGAAATTATTCGGAATTAAAACGGAATGTTACGAATTACGAAAAATGTTACGAATAAAGAATGGAAATTTTAATTTACAATTGAGATATCACCAAATATTTGATGGCTGTTCTTACATTCTCTTCGGAATTACAATTTTTCTGCCTCTATTTCCTGGATTGTCCTTCAAATATGTGTCTTCGTTTAGTTTCTCCTGGAACACTGTCTCTCGTTAAAAAGGCAACTCTCAACAGGTCTTCAACTCCTTAATATAGCGTACGTTTAGTTGAAAGATAAATTAGTAGATTTCAATTGCTTTAAACTACCATCAGTGGTGTTGTTGGATAGCCTAACAACAGCATTCGAAAAAGGATTCAGGCACACACATACACACACATGTCTTTCTCTGGGAGACCTTTTCAAATTTATAGACAAGCATGAACATCTTTTTGGCATTTGTTCATCGTCCATTCTACAGTCGCATCGCCGCACATTGAGAGGTAAACGTTTCTTCTTCGTGGACAGACCGACAGACATCTGCCACAACGGTGAAGTGGCCACATTTATACATGTATGGCTGTGTGTTTCTGTGTGGTTTGCGATTTCTTCTTCCTTTTCTTTTTGGGTATCCTTTTTTATCAACTCTCAAATGACTGCAGTTATATCTGAAGAGTCTCAAGCAAAGAACCAATGGAACAAAAAAGAAACAAAGAAAGAAGAAAAAACAACTGTCGTTTGTCATTTTCTTTTCTCTAAGAAACCCATCAAAACGGTTATTTTGAGTGGCATTTCCATATGTGTTTAGTGCAGCAAAATGATAGATTAAAAGGTTACCTTTCTTCTCTTTTCTTAGCAAATTTTTGTGTTTTTTTATTTTTGGAGTCCAGCAGCATAGGATAATGGATTTATTGGCAAAGAAAGAACATTTTGGGTTTTCGATTCATTCATTAGATCTGAAATAATGAAACTTTAAAGGCAATTCAAATAATCATTATTCTTTGATCAAAATTGTTTTTGTCTCGGCTGCCTCCTTTGGAGATAATTTTGGTGAATTGGCGTAACCGAAATTTGAATAATGATGATTACATTGGGGGTTAACAGAAATTTTATAATTCTTAAAGGTTAGACTCTGTAGATTTAAACTTTGTGATACCCAGCCAAAACTTATCATTGCAATCTATCTACTGCCACAAAAAATTCTGCAAAGAATAACTACTTATTGTAGGACATGTCGCTTGAAATAAGTAGAGATTCTCAATTCAAGTAACTTGTCCGTGTAAAAGTAATCAATAAGTAATTCAATGTCATTAATGTTTTTGCTAGGTAGATATTCTGGAGAGATTTGTTGATCAGAGAAACCTGACACACTTTTGGTGCGGAGGATTCAGATATTGCGGATTAAACTTTGCTTTTGAGCGAAGAAAAATACTAATGCGTACAAAATGATGCAGTACATTTGTAATTAATTACAATTCGTACTTTGAAGGGACCTGTGGATGGTTATGACAGTACTGCTCCATCTTGTACGTATTAGGTACGAGATATGCCTTGAATGAAACTTATACTTCTATAGAACAAAATGTACTAAAAATTTAAAAATGGTACAACATTTTAAGGTAGCAGTCGATAAGAGCTACAACTTCGGATTTTGTTCACGACTGACTCTTTTTGGGTAGAGAAGTGAGTGACGGTAAAATTCTCTAAAGGTACAAAAATCGTTTTTTATTCACTCAGCCATATGGCTACAGAGGGCATATATCATTTGATACGACCAAAACATGCCTCATCGAAATAACGATTTTAGATCCTAGGTCTCATTGGAGCAAATCCGTTTCGTGACATATAGAGTCTATCTAGCGATGTCCGTCCGTCTGTCTGTCTGGCTGGGGCGCACGAAAACTCTCGAAGGGAGTATCCACTTTGGTCCAAACTTGGTACATCGTAATATTTTTACCAAACTTAGATCAAGTTCGGAGATGGACAATATCGGTCCACTCCTTCTGGTACCTCCCTCACAAAAGGTTGAAATTTTCAAAAAATATATTTTCTGCATATAATAACAACGGATATAATATTTAATATCGCGTCAGTGCTAGGTTAGGTGCGAAAATTAACAATATCGGTTCACTCCATCAAGTACCTCCCCCACATATGGTCAAAATTTTTAATAATTACAACTCTCATAAAATGTGATTTAAGAGTCCAATCGCCTGGTATTAAGATGGAACACATCGGTCCACTTCTTCTGAAACCTCTCGCACAATAGGCCGAAATTTTGAATATCCATGAAGCTCATAAAACGTGAAATTAACATCCGATTCCATTTAGACTTGGCACATCTGAAAATTTCTATCAACACACGATCTGTTATAAAGACAGTAGAGATCGGACTATTCCTTCCGGTTCCTCCGGTCAAAGCTTTGAATAACCAAAACGTTTATAAAGTTTCTTTTCTTTATATTTCACACATCCCATTATTTCTACCAACACAAGATCTGTTGTGAAGATGGTAGAGATCGGACCACTCCTACTGGTACAACTTGCTATGTTTCTCTCAACCAGAAACCTCATATGAATATGAAATTTTTCGGTATTTATGATTTCGCATAAAATTAGATATAAATGCTCGATTTTCTTGTAATTTTGTCCACAACAATATTTATATCCTACACCACATAGTAAGGGTATTATGTCTTTGTGCATTTGTTTGTAACATAGGGAATGAAGCGAGATAGACCCATAGTTACTTTTGAGGATCTCCATAGAATCACTTTCTGAGTTCTGCATGTCAGTCTGTATGTCTGTGCATGTATTCTTGTGAACAAATGCATGTCGCATTTATTATCCGATTGAGATGAAATTTTCTAATTTCAAAAATTTTCCTATGGAAATTGGAGATAATCGGTAAAAAATTAGATGTATCTCCCATATATATCTTCGTCCGATTTGCCTTTTATTGTGCACCAAACGTGTAATATCAGCCCGAATAGTATGGAATTTTGCACGTACAGCCAAATTAGGCCTGAAAATAAGTACGCCAAATTTGATCGAAATCGGTACAGATAGAGCTATAGCTCTCATATATATTGTTCATCCGATTTGTTATTTTTGTCCTCCGCAGCCGTAATATGCACTCTGTAACAACAATATTTGGGGAAATATATCAAATGCAGCCCAGAAATACCTTTGCTAAATTTTATCGAGATCGGTTCAGATTTGGATATAGCTCCCATATAGCTCGTCTGATTTACATTTTATTGAACACCAAACGTCTAATATTTGCCCAAATAGGATGGAATTTGGCACATACAACCAAATTAGGCCTGAAAATAAGTATATCAAATTTGATCGAAATTGGTTCAGATATAGCTATAGCTCCCATATATATTGTTCATCCGATTTGTTACCCACAGTCGTAATATGCACTCCGTAGCAACGATATTCAGGGAAATATATCAAATACAGCTCAGAAATATCTTTGCCAAATTTTATTGAGTTCGGTTCAGATTTGGATATATCTCTCATAATATATTTATCTGATTTCAAATTAATTTTGCACCAAATGGGCAATACAAGTCCGAATTTAAAAGATACAAATACTTCGCCATATTTAGTCCTTTGAACTTTAAATTACAATTATAATCATAGGATGTATGATTAAATTCTCCCATTAAATCTTTTCATTGTTATGTGGAGCTCTACTAAATTAGCAAAGTGGTGTAGGGTCGCTTATATCTGGTAATTTTAACATTTTCTAAAAATTGTCACTTATGTACATAGTCCAGATATGGACGTCGCAATAATTATATTATATTTATTTAGGTCGTATACGAAATGGACAATATTGGTCCATTCATTTGGAACCTACTTCATATAGGGTCAACCTGCTTCATCGAACATAGGCTGGAGGTATACACCTGTCGGCAAACCCGACTGAAATTTTTTAAGTTGTTTCAGTGAAATTTGTCGGAATTGGACAATTGAACATCGTAATTGGTACCAACGACATTCGATATATTGAACATTTTAGCCAATAATTTGAAATGTGGTATGAGGATAGGCACTAGTCCGTCTGGAAGAAAATTGTGCATATGTGTCCACAATTTCATATAGCCTTCATTGATATTTTGATGATTTTAATTACATTTTTTATGAAATTGTTTGAAATTTGGTATTTAAGGTTTGGCAGAAAATTGGATACATAAGTACACGTTTTTACAAAGGCCACACTTGAAAGTCGGTATTTTAAAAGGTTTAAATACATTTTACAAGCGCATTGCCATTTGGGGGTTTTATCAAGCAAAATCTGTATTGAAAAAAATGTCCCACAAATTTTCCATACTCAACTTAGCTGCACTGTGGTCTTACATTTATGACTAGGTGTGAAAAAATGTTTCTATACATCTCGGATTTTTTTAGTGAGTGATCTGAGTAAAAAGAGTAAAGAATAATGTTATAAAGAATTGCAGATTCAGGCTCACGTTTATGCGTAGCCCCCATGTAACGGTAATCTCTGATTTCAAGAAATTGGAAGATATTAGGTACATTTTTATTGAAATTAACTGTAATTTGACATTTAGTGTTCCCAGTGGGAACCTGATGTTCTGAAATTTAACTTTCATGTTTGGGATAGGTAAAATAATTTATATGAGAACAAGTTAAAAGGATTTTAAGTTCGAAGGGGCGAACTTTTTACCACCACTATGTTTATCAAAATTAAATGATATAACGAAATGAGTAAAATATGTTACATGAAATCTGTTTTAATTAATATAAAAAAGTAACCCAACTCGAATCGAAACCGTACTATCATCTAACTTGGTTGGAAATTGTGACAGACACCTTTAAAATACCATCGTAATATGGCGACTATACCAATAAAGGGCCCATAATGGGATTCTCTGACTCATTTTTGAGTTACCGACAAAAATCGGTAAAATTGAAACCCCAAACGTTAATATAAAAAATAAATTAAAATTGACAACATTGGCATCTATCGGTAATGAGCAACTACTTTGATTTCGTCGCTAACTTATAGACAAAATTTCGTTAATTAAAAAATTATAAGCCATTCAATTGTATTGATTTTTGCCGGTAACTTAAAAAATGAGTTAGATAATTCCACTACTAAAGGGGAATAATGGGGAAAAAAGAGAAAAGATTTTTCAAGAATTCCAAAATGTCAAGATTGAGCTAATTTGTCTGGAAATTTTGAAAAAAAAAACCGAAAATCGGGAGGTACCATTATATGGGGGCTATATCAATTAGTAGACCTGTAGCGAATATTTTTGTTTTGCAGGGAGAGAATTTTCAGCCGATTTGGTTGGAAATTGTAGCAGAAACCTTCAAAATACCGAAAATCTGGACTAAATGGACTCTATCATGATTTCAGGCAGACGAATGGATAGACCTTCTTTTATAAATCGCCTTATAATTTTATTATGGTCAGGAATATATATATACTTTTTGAAGTCCCCAACGAATGTTTCGAGGTGTTGCAAATTGAATGACAAATTTTATATATCATCCATAAAAAGGTACCTCTACATTTACCTGTTTTAAAGGTTTGAGGTTTTATGAAACACGAGTAGGAACCACAAAATGCCGCTGATACCAATTTTTTATAATCTGCACACTTTTTCCAGTATTATGAAAAAAAAAGGTTTTAGAGTGACCAGGAATGATCAAGGAAGAAGAATTCAACCTCTTTTATTTAACAGTATACTTCAAAGAATGGGAAACTCAAAGACATTATATTTCCTGCCGTTACAAATGAATTTTTGAATACATCTTTGAGTAAATTTTTTTTAACAGTACCTTTAAAAATAACAGCTAATATAAAAATTTTGGCTGAAACACTAACATTTGATGTAATTTATTTTTTTACTACTATGAGTACCTTAAGGATCTCCAAATTCATAAAAAGAATTCAACATTTTCTGCTTTGGGTTGCAAAATACGGTCGTGTTCAGTGGAATAAAATTAAAGTGGTGCTCATTTTTAAACCCCCCACTCCCCCCGCCTAAGGTCTATATATCCATGATCACCATACAATTCTAATTTTTGCCACTTTTTTCCACGGAATTGTATAAAAATTGGTATTTGTAGTTCATAATGGCTCTAGCTCCGGTGGCAGAACATTAAATATTTAGGTCCTCGTTTTCCTATAGCGCATATATTGATAATCATACACACATTCACCCACAACTGTTTCAAATTTGGTATTTAAGAAGATTTGGTAGATGATAATCCTTAAAGTATAAAATTGTCTATAGAAATTCCCCTTTTGGTATGGCCCCCATATAACGGGCTCACCCACGTTATATTTTTTAAGTTCGTCATTCCGTTTATAACTCATTGAAATAGTAATTTCAGACCTAATTGAGTATATATATTCTTGATCAGCATTAAATTCTAAGACGATTTAGCCCTGTTAGTCCGTCTGTCCGTCTGTTGTAATCACGCTACATTCAAAACTAATTAAAATAGGAAGCTAAAATTTTGCACAGATCTGTCTTTTGCCTGCAGGCAAGTCAAGTTCGAAGATGGGCTATATCGGTCCACAATATCGTATAGCCCTCATATAACGGTACCGCCCGACTTTCCGTATTTTGATGATTTCTGCGATGTTATTCACAGGGATTGTTTCAAATGTCGTATATAAAGTTCGGAACGGTTACTACAGCCTATGACACATGTAGCCCTCATATAACGGTTTTCATTTGAGCGGTATTTTCCGACGGATTTTTTTTTTTTTGGAAATTTTCCTCCAAATGGTGGAGGGTATAAAAAGTTCGGCCCGGCCGAACTTAGCTGCTTTTTTACTTTTTTTTAATTTTAACAGCATTATCCAAAGGATCTTACAGGTATTTGTAATTTAAAGTTTGAATTCAGATACTTTTATATAAAACTGTTTTCTTTACCCAATGGTGGTTCCGCCGCCAAAATACCGAATATCGGGGGTACCGTTATATGAGGGCAATACGATATCGTGGACCTATATAGATTATTATCTGCCGAGGTATAAAGTACCCACAAGGAACTCCTTGGGTGGATTTTCAGACAATTCCGATGAAAAATGTGGGTAAAATCATAAAAATACCGAATATTGGGGGGTACCGTTATAAGGGGATACACGATATCGTGGACCTGTATAGACAATTCTCTCTCAGGGGGTGAAGTACTCACAAGGAACTACTTGTGTGGATTTTAAGACAATTCCATTGAAAAATGTGGCTAACATCATCAAAATAGCGAATATCGGGGGGTGCAGTCATATGGGGGATATACGATATCGTGGACCTATATAGACAATTATTTTTGAGGGGGTAAAATGCCCACAAGGGACTCCTTTTGTGGAATTTCAGACAATTCCATTGAAATATGTGGCTAAAATCATCAAAGTACCGAATACCGTGGGGGTACCGTTATATGGGGGCTATACGATATTGTGGACCTATATAGATAATTCTCTGCCGAGGTATAAAGTACCCACAAGGAACTACTTGTGTGGATTTTCAAACAATTCCATTGAAAAATGTGGCTAACATCATCAAAATACCGAATATCGGGGGTACCGTTATATGGGGGCTATACGATATTGTGGACCGATATAGCCCATCTTCGAACTTGACCTGTCTGCAGACAAAAGAGAGATCTATGCAAAATTTTAGCTTCCTATCTTAATTTGTTTAGACTGTAGCGTGATTACAACAGACGGACAGATGGACGGACATGGCTAATAGAATTTTACGCTGATCAAGAATATATGTACTTTGTTGGGTCTAAAATGATTATTTCGATGAGTTACAAACGGAATGACGAACTTAATACACCCTCCATACTTTTTTGGTGGAGGGTATAAAAATTAAATTTTGATGAAACTTTTTTATACCTTCCACCAAAAAAAGTATGGAGGGTATATTAAGTTCGTCATTCCGTTTGTAATTCATCGAAATAATCATTTTAGGCTCATTTTTGGCTTAACGGGTTTGTTAGTAAGCAAAATTGACGCTTATGGAGTGAGACCAATCCACAAGAGACCCTACAGACTCCATTACATCCAGAAAAATGCACCGAATGGTGCGGTTTTCACGCTGGTGGCATCATCGGACCTTATTTCTTCAAAAATGAGGTCGGAGCTCGCGTTACGGTCAATGGAGATCGTTACCGCACCATGATCAATGATTTTTTGTTTGAAAATATGGATGACATTGATCCGAAAAAGATATGGTTTTAACAGAATTGCGCTACGTGTCATACGGCGTGTCATACCGCGAACGAAACCATCGACTTATTGGAATCAAAATTTGGCGATAAGTTGATTTCGAGTAGTGGACCTGTCAATTGGCCTCCAAGGTCGTGCGATTTGACACCTCTCGATTATTTCCTGTGAGGCTACGTGAAGTCACTGGTTTATGCTGATAAACCAGCAACAATTGACGCCTTGGAGGCCGGCATTGTTCGTGTTATTCGTGACATACGGCCAACAGTGCTCAAAAAGTGGCCAAAAATTGGAAGTCCAGAATGCACATCGGCAAGAACAGCCGTATGCCCGAAATCATTTTCAAATGTTAATGTCACGTATTGATCTTTCGAATAAAAAAAAATTGATTAAAAATTAATTTTTTGTGTTATTTGTTATACCCTCCACCAAAAAAAGTAAAAGTAAAGTAGTATATTAAGTTCGTCATTCAGTTTGTAACTCATCGAAATAATCATTTTAGACCCAACAAAGTATATATATTCTTGATCACGCTACAGTCTAAACGTATTAAGATAGGAAGCTAAAATTTTGCATAGATCTCTCTTTTGTCTGCAGGCAGGTCAAGTTCGAAGAGGGGCTATATCGGTCCACGATATCGTATAGCCCCCATATAACGGTACCCCCGATATTCGGTATTTTGATGATGTTAGCCACATTTTTCAATGGAATTGTCTGAAAATCTACACAAGTAGTTCCTTGTGGGTACTTTATACCTCGGCAGAGAATTATCTATATAGGTCCACAGTATCGCATAGCCCCCATATAACTGTACCCCCACGGTATTCGATATTTTGATGATTTTAGCCACATTTTTCAATGGAATTGTCTGAAAATCCACAAAAGGAGTCTCTTGTGGTCATTTTACCCCCTCAAAAGGAATTGTCTACATAGGTCCCCGATATCGTATATCCCCCATATAACGGCACCCCCGATATTCGGTATTTTGATGATGTTAGCCACATTTTTCAATGGAATTGTCTGAAAATCCACACAAGTAGTTCCTTGTGGGTACTTTATACCACGACAGAGAATTATCTATATAGGTCCACAATATCGTATAGCCCCCATATAACGGTACCCCCACGATATTCGGTATTTTGATTATTTTAGCCACATTTTTCAATGGAATTGTCTGAAAATCCACACAAAGAATTCCTTGTGAGTACTTTACACGCAGACATAGATTTGTCTTTATAGGTCCACAATATCGAATATCCCCCCATATATCGGCACCTTCCTATATTAGATATTTTAAAGATTTTAAAGAATTTTTAATGGATTTTATTTTTTTCTAATTCGTTCCAAATTGTGGAGGGTATTCAAAGTTCGGCCCGGCCGAACTTACTGCTTTTTTACTTGTTACAATTTCAAGTTCTATCGGGCTTAAAAACACCATTTACAATACCTCCCGCACATTTTAACATTTTCCAAAAATTGTCACATATCTGATATAAAGTGAAGGAACTAATCGAAATTGTCCACATCTGGCACGTTGTAATATTAATATCACACTTAGGTCAGATACAGGATGGGCAACATTGGCTCACTCCTTTGGATCCCTCCCCGTTAAGGGTCAAAACTTAGAGTTTTGGTAACGCAAGTCAAAATATATTTAAATAAATGAACATTGGCTGAGGGTACACATCTATCGGTAAGATAGACTGATACATTTTTAACTTCCTTTACTTTTTTTTTGTAATATTTTTTTACTGAATTATTATATTCGAAAAAAGTTTTCATCTGATAGTTTTCAAAAACAGATTTCTTACAATATTTTACAAACATTTTACTGGGATCAAAAGAGTTTTTTATATAATTCAGATCCCACAAACCTTTTTTGTTAAGTTAAAAAACCAACTACAACTTCCTTATTAATATGACGCTTTGTTTGTTTCATCCTCCCAATTTGAATCCAATCAACTTTTTTGTTACTCTCGAAATATTTAAGAAGCGATTTAATGGGTAAATTGTATTCACTGGAAATCGGATATATTCTCAAAAAATCAAAATGTTTTCAGATGTAACAACTGTTAAATTTATAAAGTGTCACAGTAAAATATAAATTAAATAATAACAAATAAACATAAAAATACAGTGGCAGCAGTATAAGCAATTCCCGCTCCGCAGAAATAAACCAAAACAAAAAGCAGAACTTTGGCAATATTTATGAACCTTGACCAGAAAAAAGCAGATTTACAGACTACAAGTGGATACAATTTAAAAAAATAAAATAACAAAAGTAACACAATTCGACAAACACAGGCACACCAGTTCCAATGGATGGACGGACGCATGGATATGTATGGGTATGTGTGTATGCGAGGAGAGACAAACACATTTGCCCAAGTTTCTCGCAACTGATTCACATCGTATTGCAACGCCGGAGAGCGGAGAAGTGAAAAAAAAAAATCCAACAAAACTCATCCACAAATGGTAAAATTCAATGTAAATCCTTTTTTTTCATTTCCACACACTTACCCTCACACACATGTAAATCGGCAAATAGTTTTCAGCTCTTCCCCAGCGCCTCCATCCTCATTTGGAAAAAGGGCTAAAACGGGCCACTCGAACACTGTTTGCTTTGCATGGCAGGCCCAGTAGTAATGTTTGCTCCATCGAAGGCAGGCTGGGCCTGATGGAACAAGAAACTGGAAAAAAAAACACAAATGGAGAAAAGCTTCCACAACGGCCATAAAAAATGATAAACAACTGTTGTTGGCCAAGTTGAAAAAAGAGAAGAAGAAGAAACACACACAACCACACGCTCATACCCGGCGAAGCGATGTTCATGTTAAAACGCATGTGAAAATCATATGAAAAAGGCCAATATGGATTTTTATGATACTCCTCTTCATGAGTAGGTTTATAACCGCTACTAACCGAGAATATCGGTGAGACTGTGTGTGTGTGTGTTTTAGGGACAACTCTCAGTGTGTAAGTATGTGTGTGCGATTGTGTGTTAAAGTGGTTTGGAAAAAAATAATGTTTCGCACTTCCGTTTCCGTTTAGAGCCAATACACATGAGCACTTCTACTGCTGATGTCGCTGCTTCTACTGCCATTGTTGTTGTTTTTACTGTTGTCGTCGTCGTTGCAAACCGCTTCTGCTGCTCCTGAATATATGAGTTTAGTGATATTCCTATAATTTTTTGTAACTAATATTGCACAATCGGTAAGCTTTGCCGTACTAACGGACAATATAACACTCGTGAGGAGTGGACCGTAATTATTGTATCAAAAGAAACGAGATAGACCCATAGTTACTCTGAAGATCTTCATAGAATCACTTTCTGATTCTATGTTCTGAACAAATTGTAGGTCGCATTTATTATCCGATTGATATGAAATTTTCCAAACAATATTTGTTTGGCCCAAGGACGAATCATGTTCAACCGATTTCAGCCAATATCACTAAATAGTCCGAATTGCCTGAATTTTGGCACATGCAACCGAATTCAGTCTAGAAGCAAGTGCATCAAATTTGGAGAAAATCAGTAGCTCCCATATATATGTTTCATCCGATTTGCTGTTTAAACACCCCCCCCCCCCCCCACCCACATGCACTCCACAAGAATTATATTTGGTACCGGGCATCAGATACTGCGTATGCCAAATTTTAACGAGATCGGATCAGATTAGGATATAGCTCTCATATATATCTTTATCCGATTTCAGATTTTATGTGCACCTAATGGCTAATATCAGCCAAAATGGACTGAATTTGGCAATTCCAATTGAATTCATCTTAGAAACAAGTACTTTAGATTTGGTGGAAATCGGTTTGGATATAGATGTAGCTCCTATATATATATTTTATCCGATTTGGTGTTAAAGTTCCGCACATACCTAATATGCGCTCCTCATCGATGATATTTGATACCAGACATCAGATACTGCTCGAAAATACCTCCGCTCGGTTCACCCGAATCGAAATCGTACCAAGTTTTTGTACAATTTAGTACTTTTTGTGCACATAAGTAAAAACTTTGAAAACTACCTCAAATGTCCCAATATCAGGATTCCATGTCCCAATATTAAAATTCGATTCCATCCGTTCCTCCAAATTCGAATTGTACCAAATGTAGGACCGTTTAGCACTTTTCGTATACTGATAAGACAATTCCAAAACAGCCTTCATAATCCGAACCTTTTACATGATGCGAAATGGTATCAAGTCCATTTTTGTACTTTTGGTACACTTATAGTGCCGATTTCCAAAAGCCCTTTGGTACAGTGACCCAAAAACCCTTTGGTCATCAGTGACCCTCAATTCGAAATGTAAGAGTTCAAGCTCTACTGGTTCTTCAAATACAATGGTACCTTTTACCTTTTAGTACTTTTTGCAACGTTCTAGTACGAGTTTCCAAAAACACAGCCTTATCTGACACCTTCGGACCAAGAGTCCGATTCATTTCAAGATTCTAGCTTCAGCCGTTTCGTCTGGGCGTTGAAGAATCGTTAACTCAGTCAGTCAATTACTTTACTCTCTTATTAATATAGATATGAGGAATATTCAAAAATATTACGAATTGTATATTTGCTAAGAAAGTGTTATTTTATCCATGAATCTATCTTCTAATACCCCAAATATAATCAACATCAGATATAACGCACTTATGTCAGAGTCATTACACCCTGGATATGTTCGCCACATTCATACATTGATCATCATAAAATTATTTTTCGCTAAAATAATGTCCACCTGTTAAAATCCCGATAGATCTCACACTATTCAACGAAATTTGAAATATTCGACAGGAATTGATGTGAATCGAAAAAAATTGTCATCTACCCCATTGTGCATAACCCAATTCACCAATGAGTTATATATTGGCGGAGATGATAAAAAATGTATGGCGACACGATGACGTGAAGTTGGTTTGGTAAATCAAATCCGCACACATACACACATACATACACCAGAGGGAGAGCGGTTAGTTTGGTTGGTGGTGCAGACATTGAAAATCTTTCGTTAGCTGTTCAATGAAATCGACTTTTTTAATTTGTAACATTTTGTGTAGTGAAACTTTTAAAATATTCAAAATATGTGCATTTTTATTTTAAATAAAATCAGTAAAATATGAAGATTTTAAAAATGTTCATCTTAATCCCGAAGACAGATTAAGGCAATAGAGGTCTTTGGGAATGGTATATATCAGATGCACTCTTGTGAGTTTAACGATTTAATAATCGTGAATCGCGTCAAATGGTAAGGTGGTTTACAAATTCTTCTATGTAAGATTTCGGGAAAATATGAACTACATCAGTGGACTCCGTCTAACAGCTTTGTTCTATGGTGATACCGCCAGACTCATGACTGAATAGAGGTTATATAGACAAAATGCGTTTCATTCCGTATTTGTTCAGTTTGACCAAATTTTTAATTCAAAACTTCATACATCGTACTAAATTTTCAGACCTTCAAGGCTTTGTATATTATTATTCTGAAATAATAATAGGAAAATGTTTACCTTTTTACCAAAAAGTCTTCAAAATCTTTAATTTTGAAACTTATCAACATTTCGGTCCAAAACTATTTCAACGTCTCCATATGTATGCCTTAGAAACCAACAGTGACCTCAATATCAATTTCAGATTTATCCCTTCACCCAATACCAAATTAAGTAACATTTATTAAGCATATCCAAAAGAATCTACATCTTAAATTCCAAGAGTGATATAAAGTACTCATTTTCAATACCACCACCAGATACCCACAGAGACCTCAATCTCAGGATTCCAGTTCTATACATTAATCCAATACCAAGTGTAGTATCATTTAAAACTTTTCATATAATTTTAGTACTCATTTGCAAAACGGTTGCATATCTCAATCCTAGACACCAACAGTCATCGCAATATAAAATGTCAAGGTTTCAGCTCTATCCCTTCCTCCAATACCAAATGTAGTACATTTCGTGGAATTATAGCACACTTTTCCAAAACTACCTCCATATCTCAATTCCAGATACCAACAGAGGCATCAATATCAATTTTCGGGATTCCAGCTAAGTGAATGTAATCAATACCAAATTTAGTAACATTAAATACCTATCGCATAATTTTAGTACTTATCTGCAAAACCGTTCTATATCTCAGTCCTAGACCGCAACAGTCATCGCAATATAAAATGTCAAGGTTTCAACTCTATCACTTTACCCAATATCATATATAGTACCATTTAGTACATTTCATAAAATATAGTACGAATGTCCAAACTCATCTTCAAATCTCAACCTCAGATACCAACAGTTATGTAAATATCAATTTTCAGAACTTTATCTCTATCCCTTCACTAAAAACAAAGTTAAGTACTATATATTACTTTTTGTACAATTATAGTACACATTTCCAAAAATATACACCCAATACCATGGTACAATAAGGAGGTAGAACAGCTTCGTAAAACTACAAAAATACAGCCCTGAGGCTATGCCCGCTTCCTGTCAGACTCATTCAAAATCAATGTTTTCATTTTTTTTCATATTTTT
Organism: Musca domestica; assembly: GCF_030504385.1. Lineage (NCBI taxonomy): Eukaryota > Metazoa > Arthropoda > Insecta > Diptera > Muscidae > Musca > Musca domestica. Next base: position 740,780 of record NW_026712309.1, on the reverse strand, counting down.
CCTCATTTTTAAAATTAGTTAAATGGCGCGAAAAATGAATAAAATGTCTGGATTTCTCTCTCAAAAATATGATCCTAACTGTTCAATCTTTCAATTTCATGGCTATACTGGTTAATAGCTTTAATGCGCGAACCGCAATTCATGCGTCTTCCAAACATTGATTTTGAAAATATTTTGTTTTCATTTTTCAAAACAATAAATACATACAACAAATTGGCAGAAGTCGGGCACACTTAGAAAAAAATTGTAATCAGCTGTTAGCTCTACCTTACCTTTTTATTGTACCATGCCCAATACCAGATATAATAGCATTCAGTATTTTCGTACAATTTTGGTACTCATTTACCCAACATCAAATTTTTGTTCACCCAATATCAATTTTAGTTCAATTTAGTACTTTTGGACAACTCACCTCCATATTTCAATCCTAGACATCAAAAGTTATCTCAATGAAATTTGGAGATCCCCGCCCAAAATTAAGTACCATTTAGTACTTTTTCTAAATATATTGGACGCATTTCCAAACCACCGGCAAATTTCAAAAGCACTGACACCATGAGTAATCAAATTTCAAACTTCAGAATTTTATCTCTATTCCTTCACCCAATACCAAACATAGTACCATACAGTACTTTTCGTACCATTATGGTACACATTACCTAAACCACCTGCAGATGTCGATTCTACACATGTACAGAAACCTTAATACCACATTTTAGATTTCAAGCATTATCGGTTCACCCAATACCAAATTGTACATATTGTTTGGTGCAGTTTCTATATTGGAGTACCTTCTGTACCCTTACCATATTGTGGATGGTATATTAACTTTGTCATTTCATTTGTAACTCGTCGTACTCAACCTACGAAATTATTCAGCGGAATTGTTTCAAATTTTATATTTGAAGTTCGGTATCGGTACTACAGCCAATGAAAAAAGTTACTTATGCAGGTCCACATCTTGCTATAGGCACATACATACAAATCGGATGAAGCTATATCCAAATCTAAACCAATCTTTACAAAACTTAGCCAAGGTATTATAGGCTGCATTTGATAGCTGTGAGAGACTCAAATACAAAATCGTATAGAACATATACAGGGTGAGATAAAAAACTGCAACAAAGTCAAACGCCATATTTTTTTAATTTTATTGAATAAAAGCACAAAATGTCGGAAATAGCATCAAATTTTAGAATAAGTTTAGATTTGTTCGAATTGGTCAACTTTGGCACGAATTATGGCCTTCAAACGGCCAATCAAACCTCAGACGCTGCCCGAATGTTGCTGAATGTTGCGAAGCGCTTGCTTGAGGTGATCAACACTTTGGTATTTTTTAGTGCCAACCTTGCTTTCCAAAATACACCAGACCAAATAGTCCAACGGAATGGTATTCGGAGATTTTGGTGGCCATTGTGCGCTGGAAATGAAGCGAGGAACCTCATTTTGTAACCATTCTTAATACACCCTCCAGAATATTTTCGCAATAATATATCTGAAGCCACGGTCGATTAATACGAGCGGAGAGCGACCACAAGCTGTTATGGCGGTCCACACCCACACCATGGCCGGCGCTTGAGTTCTGGTGGCCAACCGAAGGTACACATTTTCAGCTGACCTCTTTGGCGAGAAAACACGATCATTTTGTTTGTTTACAAACTGCTGGACAACGAATGCTTTCTCATCGGAGAAAACCAAATTCGGCCGTTCAACACTTTCGGCCAAGCGAAGCAACTCTTTAGCTCTTTTGAAAATATTTTCTTTTTTTTGCGAGTAAGTTCTTGCACTTCTTGGAATTTTAATGGCTTTACCCCGAGCTCATTTTTCAATATTTGCCGAATGGAAAATTGCGATATGTTCAGCTCACGAGCCATTTTTCGGCCAATGCGACGCGGGTTTCGATAAAGTGGCTTCTTTGCTTTTCGAATCATTTCTGCTGACGTTGCTGTTTTCTTCCGTCCATTTCCTTGACATCGGGCTACGCTACCAGTATCACGGTAACGAGCGATTTATTCACATCTAAATGCTGGAGTACTCCAGCCATAGCCACTTGTGGTTTTCCAGCCAAATATGAAGAAATCTCACCATCACGCTTGAATTCCACCACGAATAACTTTTTTTCTGGAAAATACTCACCAAAATGCTTTTGTACGCTTGTAAACAATATAATGAGCTGTCACTGGAATAATTTTAACAGCTTTTGGACGAGTGGCTTAGCAATGACAGCAGTGTGAAGATGGTTGCAGTTTTTTCATCTCACCCTGTATGGGATCTACGGTGAATATTTAGGGGTTTTACAAAGGGATGACAAAGTTAATATACCTTCCTTTTCAAGGTGGAGGGTATAAAAAGATTTGTGGAGAATGATTTAATTCTATTTATTTGTCAACTTTTAGTGGCCAAAAAATGCAGTTATCTCGCAAAACATGTTTTTTATACCCTACACCACAAGGTGGTCAGGGTATTATGTCTTTGTGCATTTGTTTGTAACAGGCAAAAGGAAAGGAGATAGACCCATAGTTCCTTTTGATGATCTGCATAGAATCACATTCTGAGTCGATTTATACATGTCCGTCCGTCCGTCTGTCCGTCCGTCCGTCTGTCCGTCCGTCCGTCTGTCCATGTATTTTTGTAAACAAAGTACAGGTCGCATTTATTGCCCGATCCAGATGAAATTTTTCACAGATCATTTGTTCGGCCCAAGAACGAACCCTATTGAAATTGGAGATAATCGGTCAAAATTTAGATATAGCTTCCATATATATCTTCGTCCGATTTGCCTTTTATTGTGCACCAAACGTGTAATATCAGTCCGAATAGTATGGAATTTTGCACAAATCATTTGTTTGGCCCAAGGACGAACCCTATTGAAATTGGAGATAATCGGTCAAAATTTAGATATAGCTCCCATATATATCTTCGTCCGATTTGCATTTTATTGTGCACCAAACGTGTAATATCAGTCCGAATAGTATGGAATTTCGCATGTACGATCAGATTGGACCTCAAAGTAAGTATGCCAAATTTCATCGAAATCGGTTCAGATATAGCTATAGCTCCCATATATATTGTTCATCCGATTTGTTATTTTTGTCCTCCGCAGCCGTAATATGCACTCTTTAACAACAATATTTGGTCAAATTTATCAAATACAGCTCAGAAATACTTTTGCTAAATTTTATCGAGATCGGTTCAGATTTGGATATAGCTCCCACATATAACTTCGTCCGATTTACGTTGGATTGTGCACCAAACGTCTAATATTTGCCCAAATTGGATGAAATTTGGCACTTACGACCGAATTGAGTCTAGAAGCTAGTATGTCAAATTTAGTGAAGATCGGTTCAGATATAGCTATAGCTCCCATATATACTGTTCATCCGATTTGTCATATTTGTTACCCACAGCCGTAATATGCACTCCGTAACAACGATATTCAGGGAAATATATCAAATAGAGCTCAGAAATATCTTTGCCAAATTTCATCGAGATCGGTTCAGATTTGGATATAGCTCCCATATATATTTTTATCCGATTTCAGATTAATTGTGCACCAAATGGGCAATACAACTCCGAATTTAAAAGATACAAATGCTTCGGCATATTTAGTTCTTTGAACTTTAAATTATAATAATAATCATAGCGTGTATGATTGAATTCTCCCATAAAAACTTTTAATTCTTATGCGCAGCTCAACTAAATTAGAAAAGTGGTGTAGGGTATCATAAAGTCGGCCCCGCCCGACTTTAAGACTTTCTTTACTGGTTTTTTTATAGTAAAGGGTAAACTTGTAGATCGTTTTTAACTAGTTATGATTACAAACAAGTTATTATAAGAAACCCCATTGTTTTGTAATGAAAGTTTTTGTTGGGATTGTATAGCCTTCAATTGTGGTTATTTCGAACGTCCTTAGAACATTTTTCAACTGAAGGATCTACAATTCAGTGTTTATACAAGTTTTGACATATGACTCTGTTTACATGACACTGAATTGACAATTATTATGGTTTTCAAAATTAACGCCGTTTTGAAACTTACCCAAATTAAGTATTCGGGCATTTTATTGACGCTCATTACCATCTATTCCCAAAAATTTTTGTAAAGAAGCCTTACTTCCGTCTAAAAGTTAAATTTTAACAAGTACGACTTTTATTTGCATCATATTCGCACTACCAAATATTTTTTTGTTTTTTTTTTTTTTTCACAAATTATTTAAACCATTAATGTATTAAGCATTATTTACTATTCATTTAACTGATTTCATTAACACTTTTAATGTCTGTCCGTTTATTGGACAAAGGAACGAACTTCCATTCATTGGAGGATGATAATAATGATTGGTAATTAAACAGCGATTTGCAATATCTCGGCTTTCCATTCAAATAAACACAACGTATGCATATGTGATTTAATGCAACAACAACAATAACAACAGCAGCAGTAATGACATGAAAATTTGTAATTAAATCCCATGTTAAAATGATGCCACCTTACCTACAGACATACATACATGCCTACATATAAACCGAACTTCAAGTGCAATACTTCTTTTTTTTCGGATGATGTAATTGATATAACAAATTAACAATTTATACTGCAACCATAATGTGGTTAATGTTCAAAATATTTCATAATAATTCCAATAATTTCCACTTCATTATTGGTTTTCAAAAACAGAACACCAAGAAGAACAAGACGAACAACAACAGGAGTTTATCAAAAAATTATTATTATTTGTAAAGTTCACACTTCCAACGCATGTCGATAGCCAACCCGGCCCTAGCATTCAAATGAAGTTGTAACGTTGATTGCCTGATGTCGACACTAAATATTTTTGTTCATGAGTGTCATGTGTGTGTGTGTGTGTGTATGCGTGTGCGCGTGTGTGTGCTAACTACCATCATCGTCATCGTCATTACTGGAAAAGTTTATTGTTATTATTACAATATTCAGTTAATAAAAGCATGCACACAAACGTATGCCCCGCACATTCTATAAAATTAAATCCGTAAAATTCCCATTTGCCAAAAAATTATTATAAAATTACCGAAAAATCATCATCAGCAACTAAAAACGCCCTCACCAACAGCCGCCTGTCTATCAGTTTGTCATACTAACCATTTGACTAACAGTTATGTTGGCAGGAGGATGGGTTGTGCAAACCAATCAACCTGTGATGTCAATCTGCTTTAATATTTGACATGTCGTTTATAATTCGGCCATTGAAAAATACTAAAACGTTAAGGGCAATGTCCATATGTCTGCTATTATTGTCGTTCGTTTAACTCTCTTTCGAGACGAGCTTAATGATCTGAAATTTGCAGTGAACAAGGAAAGCCAGAAAGACATTATCACATACTCACAACTATGTGACGTGTTGCATCGTTGGTTAAGCGACTCATCGGGCATATTTGATATGGAATGTTGGCTTAGAAGGGCGTTCTTATATATTAGCATTCATTTCGAAGTTAGTGCTGTTAAGCATATGCGGATTCTACTGGCAACTGTTATCCAAAGCAAATCTTGTTCTTTTTGTCCAAAGAGAAATAAACAAATAAATAATAAACTAAAAAATTAACAAGTAATAAACATTAAGTTCGGCCGGGCCGAACTTTTCATACCCTCCACCATTGGGTAAAGAAAACATTTTTATTTAAAAGTATCTGAATTCAAACGGGTTTCACTTATACCATAAATAAAGCTACTAACCTTTCCAAAAATCCTAAAGTGGGTGAGGCCGTTATATGGGGGCCATAGCAAAACGGACAACAGACAATTTTATACTTCAAGGATTGTCATTCTTAAATATCACATTTAAAAATAAATTTCGTGGGTAAAAATACCGAATATCGGTGGGTACCGTTTCATATGCACTATAGGAAAACGTGGCCCTAGATATTCAATGTTCTGCCCCCGAAACTAGAATCCACTATGAAACTTAAAATAAAATGTGGCAAAAATAATCAATACACTGAATATTGGGATATACCATTATATGGGGGCTATACGAAAACGTGGACCTATCCATTCTATGTTCTTCCAAATTTTAAAGCTCGGCGTCAAATAATGTGGGCTGTATTGTGATTTCAACAGATAGCCGAACATCTTTTAATCGACTTAGAATCTTATGCAGATCATAAATATATACTTTATGAGGTCTACGATGGATTATGGGAAGTTACAAACGGACTGACGAAGTTTATATATCCTACTTTTCAAGGTGGAGGGTATAAAAAAATCAGCTGAGCTTGGCTGGGATTTGAACCGGGAAAGTTACCGTCTCAACGATAAAAACCATCAACCAGTCTTCCTAGAGCTTATGAGTTTTATCTTATTGCTAATTTTGTTGACGTAATTATGTATATCCGACAGAGACTTCACGACCAGACGAAACGGCTGAAGTTAAAATCTCAAAGTACGAAAAGTACTAAAATTTTAAAACAATTGTATACTAAGGAATGAGCTAGAATAAGGAATAAGAGTCACAGATGGAGTGTAGGATAGATGTAACAAAGGGTTTTTTGAAATTCGGACTTTAAGGTTACGAAAAGTTCGAAAATGGTACTAAACTTCTAACATGGTACAATTTGCCTTTTGTGAATTGGCTAAAAATCTTGAAATTTGGTACGAGAATCAAGGTTGGAAAGCAACTTTGATATATTTAATTTGGTAATGGGGGAAATGCTGAGCACAAATTCTGGAATTAATATTAAGGTCACTGTTGGTATTTCAGGTTAAGATATTGGGATTGTTTGAAAATGCGTACTTAACTGTACGAAAATAACTAAATGCTACCAAATTTGGTATTAAGAAACGGTATAGATCTGAAAAATCTGAAAGCCATATGGAGGTCTCTGTTGCTTTCTAGGGTTTACATATAGACAAAAAAGAAAGTGAGTCCAATGCGCAATGGTTTAACTAATATCCTCCTCGGTTAACTTCAAACTGAACGATTTTGAGGACTTTTTGATAAAGAAGGTAACAAAATGTCCTATTTTCCGATCGAAAAAAACTTGAAAAGTATATAAAACCTTACCTAACACGAACTGTTGGAACGAATCTAAAATTTTGAGAGGGATTTTTTGCTGACAGCGGGCACATGCTAGTAGTTGGACGGATGTACCTGCAATTTCGAAGTTTTGGTTTTGAGAACCCTGTTTGTGACAGGTTTATGCGAAAGAATTTTTTTAGGAAATATTTACTACGAAAAGTACTAAATAATACTATATTTGGTACAATTTTGGTATTAGGCAAACAGATAATGTTTGAAATCTGAAATTTGGTATTAAAGTCACTGCTCACGTACGACAGATGTAGCTTAATATATACCGGGATATCTCTAAGCAAATTGAAATTGAATTTCAATTAGCTCGACAGATGGAAAAATGGTTTAGTAGGCAATTTTTTGTCATAGGAGGTAGTACCAACTCCAAATATCATGCAAAAATTGTGACATAAATAACAAACTTAATATATCCTCCATAGTATGGTTATTATTTTTATTCCATCAGCCATATGGCTATATCATTTGATACGGTCAAAACGTGCCTCATCGAAATAGAGGTTTTAGATAATAGATGCCTTTGGACCAAATCCGTTTCAGGATATTTTAAGTCGATTTAGGGGTGTCCGTCCATCTGTCTGGCTGGTTGGTGCACACGATAACACTCGAGGGGAGCATCCGAATTGATCTAAATTTGGTACATAGTAATATTATCGTCAAACTTAGATCGAGTTCGGAGATAGGCCATTTCGGTCCACACCTTTTGGTACCTTCCACACAAAATATCAATATTTTCAAAGAAAATAATTTACTGCAAATAAAGAGAAAGAATGATTCGATTTTGCTCCAACTTACCTAATCCTAAAATTACTTCAGTGCTAGGTCTGGTGCAAAAATGGACAATGTCGGTCCACTCCATCAAGTACCTCCCCCACAAAGGTCAAAATTTCGAATAATCATAACTCTTATAAATTGTGATGTAAGTGTTCGATTGTCTTCAAATTACACGCATCACAATATTTTTATTAAGCCAAAGTATGGTGTAAAGATGGAATGTATCGGTTCACTCCTTCTGGTACCTTCCACACAAAATGTCAAAATTTACGTCATAGGACAAGAAAGGATTGCAAATCATAATATCATAGTATCAGAACTAGGATAATATCAGTCCACTCCATCAAGTACCTCTCACACAAACGGTTAACATTATGAATAATCGTAATTCTTGTAAAATATGAAATAAGAGATCGGCTATCTTCAGATATCACACATCCCAATTATTTACCAACCCAAGAACTGGTATTTAGAATAGACCACTCCTTCTGGTATCCCATCTTAAAAGTCGAAATTTCACTTCACCTTAAAATTTCACACATCCCTATATTTTTATAAACAAAATATCTGGTGTGAAGATGGGATATATCGGTTCACTCCTTCGGATTCTTCCTATACAACGGGTCAAAATTTTGAAATATTTAATCTATTGAAAATGCGAAATAATCATCTGATTCTTTCTAAACTTTGCACATTCCAATATTTCTACTAACGCAATATCTGGTTTGAAGATGATAGATATCGGCCCACTACTTCTAGTACCTCCTCCACACAATTATCAGTATTTAAATATTTCAAAACTTGCGAAACAAGTTAGCGATTTTGTTAAACTTTTTATATCGAAATATCTCTCTCAACTAGGGATCTGATGTAAAAAGGCCCACTTCATGTGATACTTTCCCCAAAAAAGTAGTATATTTTGATTATCATTTTTTCGCATAAAATTGGAAACTAATGTTTGATTTCCTTTTAGATTTTAATATTCCACTTTTGGAATTCTTTGGTCCGCTATATATGATATTTCAACATTTTCCAAATATTATGACATATCTCATAGAATGTAGCATTTATATCAGACTTAGATTAGATATAAATATAATTATATTGGCCCACTTCTTCGGAACTTCCGCCCAGGGGCAAAAATTTAATAATCATAACGCCAGGCTGGGGTTCTACATCTGTCGGCAAAACCGACTGATACTATTTAACTTTTTAGATAATAATCTTCAACATTATATTATGTCATCAAATAACTAATATTTCAATATAAAAATTTTAATTTTGGTTTAAACGAACAAAATTTTCAGAAATAATCGCAAACCAGGAAACTACTATTCAGACATACTTTTCCGGATCAACTTACGTTGGTTAAATAGTTTACATAGGCAAGACATAGGTAAATAAAATGTATATCTCCGAACGAAATAAATTTTGACATTATTTCAGATGCTTGGCTTGACACATTTCAGATAATTTAGCTTCTTGAAAAAATAAATCATTATAATTCTAGCTTTAATTACAAGGAGTGTACAGTACTGAGTCAAGACTTACACTTTAGACTAATTAAAATATATAAAGGCATATGAAACATCGTTTCAATTTAAATATCACATCTTGACACCACTGGCACAAGTCGTCCTGCGACCATTCAACAACATGTTAATTTAAACTTATTTTGATCAGCTTTTATTTGGGAACTCATTTTTTGTCCTCTCCCATGAATTTTTCATCAGACGAATATTGGCCGAGTACCACATAAAAATTAACTTTTTCGCCACATTGTTTGTATGACAAACCATAGACGACATTTTCAGGATTTTTTGCCTTTGTTGTCGTTTGGTTGTTTGTTTGTATTTCAATTGCAGTGTTTTTTCATGTGTATGTTTGTGTTAGTAGTAGGTGTTGTTGCTGTTCTTGTTATTTTTGTTGGCCAGTATAAACATTTTACGATTGCGGTCAATATGTCATGCAGTCAGTCCATTTTTTGTTTTTGCTGTGCAACAAAACCAACCATTGCATACCAAAATGAATCGTCATCATTCTAAGGCAAGGGAAGGGAAGGCAACTATCGGTAGGGGCCAAACACACATACACAAACGGAAATTGTGTTGCACATCTACTCATAATTGTGCAGTTGCCACACAAAATTGACTCTCTTTCTCTGTCCACATGCAGCAGCAACACCAATAGTAAAACTATGTTATGCCCTCTCCCCTTTCACTGCAGCTCATTATTATTTATATTCAACCCGAAATTCATTTTATTCATTACACCTGGACATCGTCTGTCTACTTGTCTTCCTGCTACAATATGTATGTGCCGGAATTTTCACTCGAAGAAAATAATTCATATCAACTAACTAAAGGGTGATTTTTTTGAGGTTAGGATTTTCATGCATTAGTATTTGACAGATCACGTGGGATTTCAGACATGGTGTCAAGGAGAAAGATGCTCAGTATGCTTTGACATTTCATCATGAATAGACTTACTAACGAGCAACGCTTGCAAATCATTGAATTTTATTACCAAAATCAGTGTTCGGTTCGAAATGTGTTTCGCGCTTTACGTCCGATTTATGGTCTACATAATCGACCAAGTGAGCAAACAGTTTCGCACTCAGTTTACTTTATTGGACATTAAACCAACCACACGAATGCGTACAGTGCGTACATAAGAGAATATTGCGTCTGTTTCTGAGAGTGTTGCTGAAGACCGTGAAATGTCGATTCGTCGCCGTTCGCAGCAATTGGGTTTGTGTTATTCGACCACATGGAAGATTTTACGCAAAGATCTTGGTGTAAAACCGTATAAAATACAGCTCGTGCAAGAACTGAAGCCGAACGATCTGCCACAACGTCGAATTTTCAGTGAATGGGCCTAGAAAAGTTGGCAGAAAATCCGCTTTTTTATCGACAAATTTTGTTCAGCGCTGAGGCTCATTTCTGGTTGAATGGCTACGTAAATAAGCAAAATTGCCACATTTGGAGTGAAGAGCAACCAGAAGCCGTTCAAGAACTGCCCATGCATCCCGAAAAATGCACTGTTTGGTGTGGTTTGTACGCTGGTGGAATCATTGGACCGTATTTTTTCAAAGATGCTGTTGGACGCAACGTTACGGTGAATGGCGATCGCTATCGTTCGATGCTAACAAACTTTTTGTTGCCAAAAATGGAAGAACTGAACTTGGTTGACATGTGGTTTCAACAAGATGGCGCTACATGCCACACAGCTCGCGATTCTATGGCCATTTTGAGGGAAAACTTCGGAGAACAATTCATCTCAAGATGAGATCATGCGATTTGACGCCTTTAGACTATTTTTTGTGGGGCTACGTCAAGTCTAAAGTCTACAGAAATAAGCAAGCAACTATTCCAGCTTTGGAAGACAACATTTCCGAAGAAATTCGGGCTATTCCGGCCGAAATGCTCGAAAAAGTTGCCCAAAATTGGACTTTCCGAATGGACCACCTAAGACGCAGCCACGGTCAACATTTAAATGAAATTATATTCAAAAAGTAAATGTCATGGACCAATCTAACGTTTCAAATAAAGAACCGATGAGATTTTGCAAATTTTATGCGTTTTTTTTTTTTTTAAAGTTATCAAGCTCTTAACAAATCACTCTTTATATCTAATATGACAAAAACTAATGTCTTTGGGTATTATGGCTTGAGCCATCTACATCATATTGTTCTAGATTTCACCTTTCACGTTTGTCAGTTAAGAGCCTAAATTATTTAATTATGAGCCTATAGAACAACAACCCTATCTGACAGGTGTAAAAAATAATCTAAGTTTTTTAGTAGCAGGTGCAACGATGCATCACCTACAATTAAGGGAAATCAGCTGTTTTGTCACAACTAAAGGTTCTGGACATATGGGTATGTATTTAAAATATTTTGCAGTAATTATTACAAAGTGTTGTTCGATGTATCGTAAAGTGCAGTAATTAAGATCGAGAGAAGGGAGCATTTTTGGCAGTTGAGTAACTGACAGTTTGCCAATTCTTGGCGTAAAAATTTTCTCAATAAGGATTATCCATTATCCTCCATTACCCTCAGACTTAAAATCTGCTGTAAAATGATGTGAAACTGATTTAACATTTAGTCAATAAATTATTGTGTACTACCTTCAAATAACTAACCATTAAAATTTAAGTTTAGTTTCTATTTTAAAGGTATAATGTGTCCATGTTGTATTCAAAATGTGCATCGGCCGGCACATTGTGGTTCTTCCCCCACAAATGGTCGACATTTTGAATTGACACCGGTATTTCTCAAACTTTGCGCAACTCTATATACTGGGCATTATTGGTCTACTCTTTCCGCTGATTCAACCAAAAAAAATACAAAATATTAAAAAAAAATATGAATCTCAACGAAAATTCGAAAATCGGCCAACTATGTCTGGTACCTTACCCACAAAAGTAAGTCATACTAATGAAAAAGAAAAATGATCATGGCATGGCCCAACAGGATTTTAATAGTAATACTATACTACAGGGTGAGATGAAAAAACTGCAACCAACTTCAGACTGCAGTAATTCCTAAGCCACTCGTCCGACAACTGTGAAAATTATTACAGTGACAGCTCATTATATTGTTTACAAGCGTACACAAGCATTTTGGTGAGAATTTTCCAGAAAAATAGTTATTCGTGATGGAATTCAAGCGTGATAGTGTGATTCCTTTAGATTTGGCTGGAAAACTGCAAGTGGCTATCGTTAGAACACTCCATAAATTTTTTGTGTCTCGTACCATCGCTCGTAACCGTGATACTGGTAGCGTAGCCCGACGTCAAGAAAGTGGACGGAAGAAAACGGCAACATCAGCAGAAATGATTCGAAAAGTAAAGAAACGACTTGATCGAAACCCACGTCGCAGTGGCCGAAAAATGGCTTGTGAGCTGAACATATCGCAATATTCCATTCGGCAAATATAAATGATAAATGAGCTCGAGGTAAAGCCATTGAAATTCCAAAAAAGTGCACAAACCTACAGCGCAACAGAATGAAAATATACTCAAAAGAGCTAAAGAGTTGCTTCGCTTGGCCGTGGTGGTGCACTGCCGAATTTGGTTTTCTCCGATGAGAAACAAAATGATCGTGTTTACTTGCCAAAGAGGTCAGTTGAAAATGTGCACCTTCGGTGCGCCTCCAGAACTCAAGCGCCGGTCATGGTGATGGTGTGGCCGCCATAACAGCCGATGGTCGCTCTCCGCTCGTATTAATCGACCGTGGCATCAGAATAAATGCTGAATATCATTGCGAAAATATTCTGGAGGGTGTATTGAAGCTTTGACACACAAACATTTTGGCCGCAGACTTTGGACATTCCAACAGGACTCAGCACCATCGCACTCTGCACCCACCACCCAAGAATGGTTACAAAATGGGGTTCCTCGCTTCATTTCCAGCGCACAATGGCCAGCAAAATCTCCGGATACCAATACATTGGACTATTGTGTCTGGAGTATTTTGGAAAGCAAGGTTGGCACTAAAAAATACCAAAGTGTTGATCACCTCAAGCAAGCAAGCGACATTTTTTGCTTTCATTCAATAAAATTTAAAAAAATAGAATAGTGTTAGCTTGTTTAATCGGGATACCGTAGTATTTTGTTGTTGCAAAATGGTCAGGCTTTATCCCTTTATTGTTGTTTGTATAAAAACAACTTTTGTTTATTAGTGGAGAACGATGGTAATGTTTACCAGATGGTAAGGCAGGGAATACCTAGGTTTCGGGATATTCTCGTCACTTGTCTGGGATATTCTCGTCACTTGGGTAAAAAAATGTTATTTGTCATAGAAGCTATTTATACCCTACACCACAAGGTGGTCAGGGTATTATGTCTTTGTGCATTTGTTTGTAACAGGCAGAAGGAAACGAGATAGGCTGATAGTTCCTTTTGATGATCTGCATAGAATCACATTCTGAGTCGATTTATGCATGTCCGTCCGTCCGTCTGTCCATGTATTTTTGTAAACAAAGTACAGGTCGCATTTATTGCCCGATCCAGATTTTGCACAGATCATTTGTTTGGCCCAAGGACGAACCCTATTGAAATTGGAGATAATCGGTCAAAATTTATATATAGCTCCCATATATATCTTCGTCCGATTTGCCTTTTATTGTGCACCAAACGTGTAATATCAGCCCGAATTGTATGGAATTTTGCATATATACCCAAATTATGCCTGAAAATATGTATGCCAAATTTGATCGAAATCGGTTCAGATATAGCAATAGCTCACATATATATTGTTCATCCGATTTGTTATTTTTGTCCACCGCCGCCGTAATATGCACTCTGCAAAAACAATATTTGGGGAAATATATCAAATACAGTTCAGAAATACCTTTGCTAAATTTTATCGAGATCTGTTCATATTTGGATATAGCTCCCATATATAACTTCGTCCGATTTACCTTTTATTGTGCACCAAACGTCTAATATTTGTCCAAATCGGATGGAATTTGACACTTACGACCGAATTGAGTCTAGAAGCTAGTATGTCAAATTTGGTGAAGATCGGTTCAGATATATCCATAGCTTCCATATATATTATTCGTCCGATTTGTTATATTTGTTACCCACAACCGTAATATGCACTCCGTAACAACGATATTCAGGGAAATATATCAAATACAGCTCAGAAATATCTTTGCCAAATTTTATCGAGATCAGTTCCGATTTGGATATAGCTCCCATATATATATCTTTATCCGATTTCAAATAAATTGTGCACCAAATGGGCAATACAAGTCCGAATTTAAAAGATACAAATGCTTCGGCATATTTAGTCCTTTGAACTTTAAATTATAATTATAATCATAGCGTGTATGATTGAATTCTTTTAATTGTTATGTGGAGCTCTACTAAATTAGCAAAGTGGTGTAGGGTATCATAAAGTCGGCCCCGCCCTACTTTAAGGCTTTCTTTACTGGTTTTAAAATAACTTCTGGGGAGAATATCCAACATAAGAAACAAGGGAACTGATGAGGATTGGTGGCTCTTTCCGAAACCTAGGTATTCCCTGCCTTACCCCCTGGTAAACATTATTCGGTATTTAGAAAATGTTTGCCACATTTTTTTATGGATTTGTCAAAAAAAGTGGTATTTGTAATTTGTAATGGGTTCCAGCTCCGGTGGCGGGACATTGTATGTATAGGTTCACGTTTTCGTATATCTTCCATATAACGCTACCTCCCGATATTCGGTCTTTTGATGATTTTTCCCACAACCCCTGAAGTATAAAATTGCATATATAGGTTCCCGTTTTGGTATGGCCCCATATATCGGCCTCACCCACTTTATGGTCTTTTGAAAAGTTTAACTCCATTATCCAAACGGTCTTAGTGGTATTTAAAAATATTTTCAAGGAACTTCTGATCATCAACCATAACCTCTGGGAAAAAAATTTTAAAGGGTCTTCCTGAAAGCAAAAATTAAGACAATTTCTAAGGTTTTCTGCAAAAAAATGAATTTTTATGCCTTAAATAACTTGCTGCAAATTTCGTTGATTGTCAGATAACTTTAAAATTTTCTGAGGACTTAATGCCTAGAAATCGTGGTTTTTGAAAAGTTTATGAGGGTATACTAGAAATAAGCATTTTTGATCAAAAGAGACAAAGTATATGTACTCTTAATCAGCACAAGATTCAATGTCGATCTAGACAGGTCCGTCCGTCTGCCGTCTCTAGAAATCACTCTAGTCTTCGAGCGGAATGAAGTATGTGAACAACTCCACTCCACTCCAGTAAATAGTTATCAGCCCAGGTTCAGGTTTTGGAGATTATATTTTGACACATTTTTCAATAAAGTTGTTTGAATTTTGGTATTTGAAGGTTTTCGGCACCATCCCTTATGGTAGAAAATTATTTATATGATCCCATCGTGCATAACCCTCATATAACAGTACCTCCCTATATTTGGTATTTTAATGATATAAGACACAACATTTTTACTTGTTAGAGATTGAAATTCCTCCATTCCTTTTAAACAAACCAAATATTATGCTCATTGATAAGTTTGTGGTGTTTCCTGAACTACAATTGTTATAAACCAATTCCAATTAGCCTATAGCCATGTGATAAGTTACATGGCTTTAATTTATGAAAATTATTATTTCTAAATATGAAAAGTATGACCAACGTTTTTCCTCGAGTGCATATTTCATTCATTCAATGCTTTCA
This sequence comes from Musca domestica, assembly GCF_030504385.1. NCBI lineage: Eukaryota > Metazoa > Arthropoda > Insecta > Diptera > Muscidae > Musca > Musca domestica. The sequence continues at coordinate 724,752 of NW_026712309.1, read as the reverse complement.
TGTTTTCAAGTTATTTAGGAGCTGGTCGGAGGCTATTCGATATACCTTTATCCTGATTGCTTTTTAATAGTAAACATTTATTTATAAACTCTCTTTCTCTCTGGCTCGGTGTGTATTTAAATTGTTTAAAATTTCTGTGGTGCAGTTTCTCATCCCTAACTCGACTGCAGATTTCAATTTAAAATATGATTTTCATAAAGCCTTAATGTTAATAATGTTCGGTCTTCAATCGATTTTCGATGGGTGGTTGACTGGCTGCCTAGCCGACCGGCTGGCTTATGATATGATCGTAATTTCGGGATAATCAAATTGCAATTTATGCCCTTAAACCGAATTCAATTGCCGCCGAAAATGGACTTATGAATATTAACAGGTAATAATTACGTCAAGGCTATTTATTTTTCGGGGATAATAAAGTTACACCACAAGCGGTTTATCAGCATCAGCATTGGCATCGGCATCATCAACACTATAAGCGTAAGCGTAATTGTTCTTTTAAAAATATTGAATTGGCAGTTTATAAATGAGTAAATTGCACACATTATGCCAAAAATATGATTAAAATTAAGGCTAAAGGTATCAATGGGATATGGATAAATTTTCGATTATTTATTTTATTACAAATAATTATTAAGGTATGTAATGGTGGAAATGTGTGAGGCTGATTAGTGTGGCATGTCCTAAGGACACTGCGAATGACATGAGACATGTTAACAGTGTTGAAGTATTTTGAGTACTATTTTTGAAACATAATATACTTGGTTTTCGAACACAACATACTTTTTCTGACGAGCAAAATTTTATACAAAATGACTCTTTTTTGGGAAATCCGCAAAAAGTAAATGAGTGAGACGTAGAGCTATACCTAGACCAAAGTGGCTAAAATTGGCATATTTTATTCCAAGTGGAACTTGATCTTCTGATTCAAAAGTGAATCTAATTAGTCAATCCTTTAGTGAAATATAAATGTGGGAGTTATATTGTTCTTTATATGAATTTATTAAACAACTAGCTGGCCCGGTCCGCGTTGCCGGCCCATACTTTTAGTCTTTAAAGCTTAATAAATAAATCACAGATCTGACTTATGTAGGCGGCACAATTTTGATTATAAGTAATGACTCCATTATAATTACTCCAGTTTTGATTTTAAGTAATGACTTGATTATGAGTAATGATTCCATGACTAAATATAAATTAATATTCATGGCAAAAATTATAATTACCGTCGGTTTCAGATATTTTGAATAGCCTGATCTTATTTTTCAGTTGTAGGCTTTAATTTGAGTGTTAAATACCTATATGAACATCTATAATAGCCCCATGTGAAAAGTCAGCTCAATTTTTGGTATTGTAAAAAGCATTCAAATGAGCTATAATTTGAAATTTGTATTTCCAACGTTTAAAATCCCGTACTGCGTCGTATTTAGTTTTGTCCACCTCATACTTGAAGACAGAATGTTGTCAGAATAGCCAAAAAATTAATCTTTTGCTCCGATTACCGTAAGATGGGCATTAATTGTTTGTCATTTAAATTTTGCGGTGGAGATCCAATAAAGTTACTTTATAATTTCCTTTTTTTTCATGTTTCTGCCACAATTTTCGACTGAAAGACTCCCAGATTGACATTTCGGAGTTTATTTCATATAGACGTACAAATTCAATAGAATACCAAATTTTCTTTTATGATGACACATTGGTTGGGAAAGTGGACTTGGGGGTATACTAATGTGGGGACTATACTTAAATAAATGCCTATGTGGATAATTATCTGTAAGATGATTTTCTACCCCAGGATGTTTTACCCCAAGTAGCCTCAAGACTACGATGCGCCATTTTCCGAAAAATAAAAATTTTATAAGAAGAGATTTTCTTCCCCCGGTCCGCGTTGCCGGCCCGTACTTTTAGTCTTTAAAGCATAATAAATCACAGATCTGACTTATGTAGGCGGAACAATTTTGATTATAAGCAATGACTCCATTATAATTACTCCAGTTTTTAAGTAATGACTTGATTATGAGTAATGATTCCATGACTAAATATAAATTAATATTCATGGCAAAAATTATAATTACCGTCGTTTTTAGATATTTTGAATAGCCTGATCTTATTTTTCAGCTATAGGCTTTAATTTTAGTGTTAAATACCTATATGATAAAGAACATCTATAATAGCCCCATGTGAAAATTCAGCTCAATTTTTGATATTGTAAAAATTGAATGCTTTAGCTATAATTTGAAATTTGTATTTCCAACGTTTAAAATCCCGTACTGCGTGGTATTCAGTTTGGTCTACCTCATACTTGAAGGCAGAATGTTGTCAGAATAGCCAAAAGAATTACTCTTTTGCTCCGATTACCGTAAGATGGGCATTAATTGTTTGTCATTTAAATTGTGCGGTGGAGATCCAATAAAGTTACTTTATAATTTCGTATTTTGTTGTTTCTTGACATTTCGGAGTTTATTTCATATAGAGTTTATTTCATATAGACGTACATACCAAATCTACATTCCCAACCAATATTCTCTTGGGGGTTACAAATTCAATAGAATACCAAATTTTCTTTTCTGACCACACATTGGTTGGGAAAGTGGACTTGGGGTATACTAATGTGGGGACTATACTTAAATAAATTCCTATGTGGATAATTATTTGTAAGATGATTTTCTACCCCAGGGCTTTTACCCCAGGTAGCCTCAAGACTAAGATGCGCACTTTTCCGAAAAATAAACATTTTATAAGAAGAGGTTTTCTTCCCCCTTAGAAACAAAGATGTCAAATAAGAGCCAAAAAATGAAAAAAGTGGCCAAGACCCCGAAAATACTTTAAATCATATGATGGTGATACCAAAACGTGATAATTTTTTGCAAAGATGGTTTCTTCTTAAATTATCAACATAATCTAAAATTAGTACGAAAAATATGGTTAAAATGTAGAATATACTTGAAATCGGGTTGTTCCGTTATCAGGGGTTATGATCCATATTATGACCTGCCAAAGCGATTTAAGGTATCTTGAATGTTTAGGTAGAATTTCTATTTTGCGATCTATATAGTCGGTATTTGACTGATTGCAGTCCCAATGTATTTTGCATTTTGTGTTTTCATTTGACAATTTATTGTCATATGAAAGAAGTAGGTCCACTTTTTGAAATTAGCCCCATAACGCTTCTTTAGTCATTTTTGTTTGTTTAAATGTGTTCGCATCTTCCAGCTGAAGCACGATGTAGGTCCTGGAGTAGAAAGCATTTAACATCGTATTGCGCTCTCATTTCATTTTTAATACTATTCATTCAGAATTCAAACCAATAAAAAAATGTACACTTCAATATAGAAAAAAGAAAAAGAATCTTCAACTGGTTCGCTGATTTTTTTGCGGCAAATTTTTAAAGGTGATTACTAAGTTTGTCGGTAGAATGTACTATTATTTTGAAATTCGATTCCATTGAAAAATTGTCGATTTTTCCCGATTTTAGAATTTTCATATAAAGCGACAACGGATATTTATAGATTATATGTATTTATTGGGTATTACGAATAAATACATGAAATCTATAAATAACAGTTTTATCCGTTGTGGCTCTGTACTACCCAAAAAAACCTACACATCATATTAGAATTCAAAAAAAAAAAAAAAAAAAAAAAAACACTTCAAATGTACATTCGAAAATAGTAAGTCAAAATGGAAAAAATATACAATATAAAACATTACTATTGTACATTTTTAAAGTCAAAATGAAAATGTTTAAATTTCACATTTTTACGCGATTTTTTTGGATTTTGTTCCTTTCTGCCAAGAGGCAATTCCGAATTTGTCTAAATCGTTAAAATCAGACCGGCGGTCTTTATGTTATAAGAGTAGTAACTAACACAACTTTCTTTTACATATAGAGAGATAGATTTAAAAGTAGGCGCGTTCCTCAGCCCCTAAATAAGTACTTAGGGTTGGATAGAAAGCCAACAGCATCTCGTGTAATAATTCTCAAACCGATATGTTCACTATTTTGGCAAATATAAAGATTTTAAATAAATCGTAATAGTGGGCGTAAAAGAAGGCGTGGTCAATATTTTTTTCTTTAAAAACCTAACTCGGGGTATGACGAACGTTTGTACAAAAAAATTTGCAAATCGGTCCAGCCGTTTTCAACTGATTCCGTTACCAACAAACAACAATTGATTTTTATATATATAGATATAATACCCTCAGGTGTAGAAAAACTTTAAAAAATATATCATTCAAAAGTGTAAAGACTTTTGGTATTGAAAATGTACGTCCACGTTTTGGTATAAACCTCGTATAACGGTACCTCCCTATATTCGGTATTATGATGATTTTATCTATATTTTTCATCGGAATTCAAATTTGGTGATTGAAGTTCATAATGGATACTACAGCCTAAGACAGAAAATTGTCTCTGCAGGTCCACGTCTCTGTATAGCCTCCATATAACGGTACCTCTCGATATTCGGTTCATTGTTGATTTTAGCGACATTATTCACGGAATTTTTCCAAATTTGGTATTTGAAGTTTGAAATGAATATTACAGCATATGACAGAAAATGGTCTCTGCAGGTCGACGCCTTCGTATAGCCCCCATATTCGGTATTTTGATGATTTATAGCGATGTTATTAAGAGAAATTATGAATTTGCAGTTCGTAATGGATACTACCGCCTAAGACAGAAAATTGTCTGTCCAAGTCTTCGTATAGCCCCCATATAACGGTACCTCCCGATATTCCGTATTTTGATTATTTTAGCGACATTATTCACCGGAATTGTTTCAAATTACGTATTTAGAGTTTTTCTGTTACAGAAAATTGTCTATGCAGGTCCAGGTCTTCGTATAGGCCCCATATATCAGTACCTCCCTATATTCGGTATTTTGACGATTTTGAGTACAATACTCACTGAAATTGTTTGACATGTCGTATTTGAAGTTCGTAATGGATGTTACAGCATATATAATGGTATAATGGTACCTCTCAGTATTCGGTATTTTGATGATTTTTGAGTCATTATTCACCGGAATTGTTTCAAATTACGTATTTAGAGTTCGCAATGGGAACTACAGTCTGTGACAGAAAATTGTCTATGCAGGTCCAGGTCTTCGCACAGCTCCGATATAACGGTACCTCCCTATATACGATATTTTGATGATGTTAGCTATATTATTCACCGTTTATTTCAAGTTTCAAATTTGAATGTGGTAATGGCTTGTGGCAAACAATGTCAATGTAGGTCCACGTCGTATAGACCCCAATATAACAGCTATATTCGGTATTTTTAATATCTTCATATCATATCTTCATATCTTCGAATTTGAATATTGTAATGGCTTATGACAAAAGTTACCTATGCAGGTCCATGTCGTCGTATAGACCCTAATGTAACAGTTGCATTCCGTATTTTTAAGATTTTAACAGAATTTTTAACGGATTTTATTGTTTTTGAGAATTGCCAAATTCGTTCCAAGTGGTGGAGGGTATTCACAATTCGGCCCGGCCAAACTTATAGCTTTTTATACCATCCACCATAACTTTGTCATTCCGTTTGTAACTCCTCGAAATACTCATGTCAGACCCAACAAAGTATGTATATATATTCTTGATCAGCGTAAGATTCTATGTAGATTTAGCGATGTCCGTCTGTCTGTTGTAATGACGCTATCGTTCGAACGAATTCAGATAGAATGCTAAAATTTTGCACACATGTTTATTTTTCCAGTAGGCAGGTTAAGTTCGTAAATGGCCCACGTAGGTCCACGTTTTCATATAGCCCCAATACAACGGTACCTCCCGATATTAGGTATTTTGATGATTTTTGCGACATTACTCACCGGAATTGTTTGTTTGGTATTTGAAGTTCCAAAGAGATACTACAGCCTAAGACAGAAAATTGTTTGTGCAGGTCCACGCCTTCGTATAGCCTCCATATAATGGTACCTCCCATTATTCGGTATTTTGGTGATTTTTACGTATTTGAAGTTCGTAATGGGAATTAGAGTCTGTGACAGAAAATTGTCTATGCAGGTCCAGGTCTTCGCATAGCTCCGATGTAACGGTACCTCCCTATATACGGTGTTTTGATGATTTTAACTACGTTATTCACAGTTTATTCAAGTTTCGAATTTGAAAATGGTAATGGCTTATGACAACAATATAACGGCTATATTCGGTATTTTAAAGATCTTAACAGCATTTTTAACGGATTTTATTTTGCTGAATTCGTTCCAAATGGTAGAGGGTATTCAAACCCTCCACAGCATTTTTACTTGTTTTATTTGTAGTGAGCTTCACAATGCTCTCGCTCAATTTTCTTCAAATGTTCTTATAATTGAAATTGTATTGCCTTTCTATGATTCATCAAAAATTTTCTTTTTGCTTGGAAATTAACCATCGGAAACATTATTTTTTAACTTTTGCAATACAAATCGCAATTATTATATGAGATAAGGACGATATTGCTTCTCACTTAAAAACTCATTACATTTCATTTTCTTACCAAAATTTGCTCTATCCTAGATGTCTGTAATACAAAATCTCAAGAAGACGAAAAATACAGCACTATTACGGAATACGTGTGTTATCGTTCAACGTAAATTCAAATTAACGAAAAAACGAAAGCCAAAAGAATAAGCCCAAGATTAATGTCCAACACGCACTGGCCGCTTGAAATTGCTTGTGAAACCCACATAGCAACTTGCATTCAACGAAAATTCACCAGGTGGGCCGTGAAAATATGCGTATCATTGTTCTTTTGGGAACATTACACTGGGGCATTTTGAAGCATGACTGCGATGCAGATTCATTCATTCATTTTTTTCTTCTTTTTCGCCGACTTTTTGTCGTTTCAATTGGAATTTTTGTCGCATTTATAACCGCGTTTTATGGTGGCGGTGCATTCTTCGTCTTCTTGTAATTTGTTGGGTGTCGAGTGACCACAAAATCCCATGGACAAAGAAAGGAGAGTAACAACGAAAATAGCAGAATGGCAGAACGCTCGTTTATAGCATTTGTGGCCAGCGACATGCATGATTGCAGTGCAGCGAACACATGCCGCGGAACATTGACTTGCACCGAGTATATCTGCGTGCATACACATACATAGATGCATACATACAGGGATGCATGTAGTTGTTGCGGGCAAAACCATAGATCGCGAAAAAAACAACAGCAACAACAGAAACGGAAACACAAAAATTGGAACAAGCTATTATTTGGACAAATAAATCTACTGAAATAATTACACACACAAACAATTTAAGAACTGTGGAATGAGCAGCAGCGATGTGTTGCCCTGGAATGATATTGGATTTTTTTTATTGCAAACATAGAGGGAGGTCAATTTAAAAGTGTCGTGCCTAAAGGAAAGGATTAAAAGTTTTGTCGCTATTTAATAGAGTGAATTAAATCCCTTCAGGATATCTTAACAATAAGCATGAGGTAACTCCTCTTCAGGGGATTTTTTATTCTCCGGAAATCAAGTGTAATCTGTAGTGAATTTTTATACCAACTATCAAAAGTCCGCCACTTCGTATGCTGAAAAAAAAATTGTATTAAGCCAATGAATGTGTAATTATTTACCTCAAATAGAACTAGCAAGTGCACGCCACTTCGTCAGCGAAAAGTCCTCCCTAAAATTTTAGACTCGATCAAACATTTTGTGTTAGGTCTTTTAATAACCTCCACCATAGCACCTCGACCCTAATGTCATGCTCATCAAAACTATATTTATATTCCAAATTTTTCCAATGACCGAAAATTGGCTGTGCAGGTCCACGTCGTCGTATAGCTCCATATAGAGGTACACCCTATAATCGGTATTTTGATAATGGCTTATGAATTTGTATATTCGGTCCACATATTCGTATTGACCGTATTGTAACGAAATATAGGGAGTATTCAGAAATATAGGGAGTATTCAGCATTTTTATGATTTTAGCAGTATTTGGCAACGGATTTGGATTTTAATGTGCAATTCCCTTCCACATGGTTAGAGGGTATTCAATGTTCGGCTCGGCCGAAATTATTGCTTATTTAGTACTCAAAATACACTATTTGTTCAGTTTTGCAATTTTTTTGATCAACATTTTACACATCGTACTAAATTTTCAGACTTCCAAGCCTTTATACAGGGTGAGATGAAAAAACTGCAACCAACTTCAGACTGCTGTCATTTCTAAGCCTCTCATCTGGCAGGTGTTAAAATTATACCAAGCGTACAAAAGCATTTTGGTGAGAATTTTCCAGAAAAAAAGTTAAACTCCAGCATTTAAATGTGAATAAATCTTTTGTGTTTTGTGTCTCGTACCAACGCTCGTTACCGTGATACTGGTAGCGTAGCCCGACATCAAGGAAGTGGGCGGAAGAAAATAGCAACATCTGAAGAAATGGTTCGAAAAGTAAAGAAGCGACTTGATCGAAATCGGCGTCGCAGTGGCCAAAAATGGCTCGTGAGCTAAACGTATCGCAATATTCCATTCGGCAAATATTGAAAAATGAGCTCAGAAAAAAGCCATTGAAATACCAAAAAGTGCAAGAACAGAAGAAAAAAAATAGACTCAAAAGAGCTAAAGCGTTGCTTCGCTTGTCCGAAAGTGGTAAACTGTCGAATTTGGTTTTCTCCGATAAGAAAACATTCGTTGTCCAGCAGTTTGGAAACAAACAAAATGGTAGTGTTTACTTGCCAATGAGGTCAGCTGAAAATGTGCACCTTCGGTTGGTGACCAGAACTCAAGTGCCAGCCATGGTGATGGTGTGGACCGCCATAACAGCCGATGGTCGCTCTCCGCTCGTATTAATCGACGGTAGCATCAGAATAAATGTCGAATATTATCGCGAAATTATTCTAGAGGGTGTATTAAAGCATTGGTCACGCAAACATTTTGGCGGCAGACCTTGGACATTCCAACAAGACTCGACACCATCGCACTGAGCACGCGCCACCCAAGAATGGTTACAAAATGAGGTTCCTCGCTTCATCAGCGCACAATGACCACCAAAATCCCCGGATACCAAACCGTTGGACTATTGTGTCTAGAGTATTTTGGAAAACAAGGTTGGCACTAAAAAATACCAAAGTCTAGATCACCTCAAGCAAGAGCCAAAATACCGCAGAACAACATTCGGGCAGCGTGTGACGGTTTCATTGGCCGTTTGAAGGCCATAATTCGTACCAAAGATGACCAATTCGAACAAATCTAAACTTATTCTAAAAATTGATGCTTTTTCCGATATTTTTTGCTTTTCAATAAATTTAAAAAAAAAATTTAAAAATTATGGCGTTTGACTTTGTTGCAGTTTTTTTATCTCACCCTGTATACCTATACCCAATAGCCAATATAGTACAACGTAGTAATTTTCGAACAATTAAATTCCACATTTCCAAAACTACTTCCAAATCTTAACCACAGACACCCAGAGTGACATTTGTATCAAATTTCAAGATTTCAGCTCTATCTCTTCACCCAATTAAGTACAACAATTATAGTACACATTTCCAAAACCACCTCCATATCTTAACCACAGACACCAACAACATAACATATCATTTCGGTTCACACAAACCTCAATCAAACAATCCTATAGTAATCTCATTACCCAATTTCAGGATTCCAGCTGTAGAGATTCACCCAAATCCAAATTGTAGTAAATTTAGTACTATTTAGTACACATAAGAAAAAATTTCTAAAGCTTCCTACATATCCGAATCCTACACTCCCATAGTAATCTTAATTTCAAATTTCAGGATTCCACCCTTATCGGTTCGCCCAAATACAAGTTGTACCAAATTTATTACAATTAAATTAAATTAAACATTAAATTAAACATTTTCAAAACTAGCTCCATATCCAAATCCTACACTCCAACAGTTTCAGGATTCCAGCTCTATCGGTTCACCACCATTCCAATTTGTACAAATTTTTTCATAACAATCGGCATAATAAAATCCAATAGAATCGTATTTCCCAATATCAAGATTCCAGGCCTATCGGTTTACCCAAATCCTAATTGTTCCATATTTAGTACTATATAGTACACATAAGTACGAATGTCCAAAGCTTCTTACATATCGCAATCCTACACTCCCGCAGTAATACTACTTCTAAAGTTCGTCACTGCATCCTAATCGGTTGCTCGAAGTACAAATTGTACCAAAATTAGTACCACACATTATACCATATATCACGAATATGGCCCAATCCTACATTAAATCAGTAATCTTAACTCCAAATTTTAGGATTCCAGTTCTATCAGTTCAGCTAAATCCAAATTGTACCAGATTTAGTACATTTTAGTACAAATTTCCAAAACAACCTCCATATCTCAATCCTACACTTCGACAGTAATCTTATTTCCAAATTTCAAGATACCAACTCTATTGGTTTACCAAAATTAAAATTGTACCAAATTTAGTGCGATTTTTTACGCAAAAGTACAAATTTCCATAACTACCTACATCATACAAACTAAAAGATATATTATTTTCCACTGAAATTTGAATTCCAACTCCACCGGTTTTTTTTACAAAATTTTAATTTTACCAAATTTGTTACCATACACATAAGTACGAATTTCCTAGACTACATACATTCCTTAGTCCTCAGTCCAAGAATGGAAAGGTAATATTATTTCTAAATTTTAGGATTCCAAGTCTATTGGATCTCACAAAATTTAAATTGAACCAAATTTAGTACCATTTAGTACACATAAGTACAAATTTCCAAAACTACCAACTCTATTGATTCTCCCGAAATGTATATTAAAACTAATTTAGTACCATTTAGTACACGTTCCTCAGTCGTAGAATACAATGGTAACCTTATTTCCAAAACTCGGAATTCCAGCTCTATCGGTTCAACCAAATCGAAGAAGTACCAAATTCAGTATCATTTTGTACTTTTCGTGCATATATGTATTAATGTTGAAATCGTCTTCCATATTCCAATTCTTCACTCCGCCAGTAAAGTTAATTTCAAATTTTAGGATTCGAGCGCCATCCGTTCCTTCAAATTCAAGTTGTACTAAATTTAGTACCGTTTAGTACTTTTCGAAGAAGTTTTTTCCAAAACTTCCTCCTTACATCGACCCTTATCCTCAACCTTGATTCCCATTCCAAATTTTGAGTTTTTAGCTCTAAACGTTCACATCATACGAAATGGTACCAAAGGTAGTACATTTTAGTAACTTTCTTACACTTATATTGCGAATTTCCAAAACCCACTGGTACATCTATCATACACTTCATCACTGAACCTCATTCCAAATTTAAGAGTTCTAGCTCTACTGCTTCCCCAAATAATAAGGGTACTATATTTAGTACTTTTTACGACTTTTCGTACCGTTCTAGTACGAATTTCTAGAAATCCAGCCATATATGACCCCTCCGGACCAAGCGTGACACTCACCAAAAATTTCAAGATTCCAGCTTCAGCCGTTTCGTCTGGATGTTGATGAACCCTTAAGTCGATCAGTCAAAACATTAAATCATGAAATGATTCTGTCCTTTCCAAGCGATAAACTATCCACCAAACGGGATGAGGGAAGTGTCCACCCAATATTAGGAAGCCTCTGCCCCAAAAGGTCAATTTCAAACTCGGAAATATTGCTAAGAGCACAACTGTAGATAAATCGCGCCCTATTGACCTCCCGTCTCATCAAGGCGCTCGTGATTCTTTATACCCTACACCACAAGGTGGTCAGGGTATTATGTCTTTGTGCATTTGTTTGTAACAGGCAAAAGGAAACGAGATAGACCCATAGTTCCTTTGATGATCTGCATAGAATCACTTTCTGAGTTAATTTATGCATGTCAGTCCGTCTGTCTGTCCATGTATTCTTGTGAACAAAATGCAGGTCGAATTTATTATCCGATTGAGATGAAATTTTGCACAAATCATTTTTTTGGCCCAAGGACAAACCCTATTGAAATTGGAGATAATCGATAAAAATTTAGATATAGCTCCCATATATATCTTCGTCCGATTTGCCTTTTATTGTGCACCAAAGGTGTAATATCAGCCCGAATAGTATGGAATTTTACACATACAACCAAGTTAGGTCTCAAATAAGTATGCCAAATTTGATCGAAATCGGTTCAGATATAGCTATAGCTCTCATATATATTGTTCATTCGATTTGTTATTTTTGTCCTCCGCAGCCGTTATATGCACTCTGTGACAACAATATTTTTGGAAATATATCAAATACAGCTCAGAAATACCTTTGCTAAATTTTATCGAGATCGGTTCAGATTTGGATATAGCTCCCATATATAACTTCGTCCGATCTACCTTTTATTGTGCACCAAACGTCTAATATTTGGGAATGAATTTGGAACATACGACCGAATTGAGTCTAGAAGATAGTATGCCAAATTTGGTGAAGATCGGTTCAGATATAGCTATAGCTCCCATATATATTGTTCATTCGATTTTTTATTTTTGTCCTCCGCAGCCGTAATATGCACTCTGTAACAACAATATTTGGGGAAATATATCAAATGCAGCCTAGAAATACCATTGCTAAATTTTATCGAGATCGGTTCAGATTTGGATACAGATCCCATATATAACTTCGTCCGATTTACCTTTTATTGTGCACCAAAAGTCTAATATTTGGCACATACGACCGAATTGAGTCTAGAATGTAGTATGCCAAATTTGGTGAAGATCGGTTCAGATATAGCTATAGCTCCCATATATATTGTTCATCCGATTTGTTGTATTTGTTACCCAAAGCCGTAATATGCACTCTGTAACAACAATATTTGGGGAAATATCTTTGCTAAATTTTATCGAGATCGGTTCAGATTCGGATATAGCTTCCATATATATCTTTATCTGATTTCAAATTAATTTTGCACCAAATGGGCAATATAAGTCCGAATTTAGAAGATACAAATGCTTCGGGATATTTAGTCCTTTGAATTTTAAATTATAATTATAATCATAGGGTGTATGATTGAATTCTCCCATAAAACTTTTAATTGTTATGTGGAGCTCAACTAAATTAGCAAAGTGGTGTAGGGTATCATAAAATCGGCCCGCCTGACTTAAGGACTTTCTTTACTGGTTTAAGAATGGCAGACTTATTTAAGGAAAATAGGAAGAGCAAAGGTACTTCCACAATAAAATGGTCTATAATCTTATCTATCTGAAAATCTACCCACTGTCCTCGGTGATATCAACGAAACAACATGCCTGCCAAGCAAACAAACTGATCCGCTTTCGTCTCAGCTTGTGGTCTTGGGCCAATGAAAGCGACCACAGAGGCGGGGAGATTTTTTCACTTAACCTGCACGTCTTTGACGCTCCATTTGTGTGTGTATGTGTGTGTGAGTTGTAATATACGAATGCGTTGCTTTCTGGCAAAATTGAAAAACGTGGTTTTTTCGGTGCTCTTTGCAAACAAAAAACCAACAACAACAACAACACAGAGGAATGGCAACATCTTTAGAAGCCCAGGTCGGTCGTCCTGCTGGGTCGTGTAAGTTACAGAGCATTACAAGTAACCTTTGGTGGCGAATGGTGTCGTCCGACATAAATGCAACCAGTGTTTACTTTTCGGTTAACAAAACGCTTTCGAACGCTTCATATTTGGTATGGTCATGGTTAATTCTACTGCATTGGTAAGGATGGTCAGCAGCAGCAGCAGTGGCATCATCATCTTGATGTTAAAAGGATGTGCTTGCTGTTCCAATGTAATTGTACATGACCTGACCCGTAGCTTGGTGTTGAGTTGAGTTTCGCTCTTTTGGCTGTTTTTTGTTACTGTTTCTGTTTTTTTCTTTCGATTCATTTCTTATTGTTGGTGTTGTTGTTTGTTTGGGTATCCAGGGAACAACGCCGCGTAGTGGTAATTTGTGAATGGTTTCCAGTGGTTTCTTACCAATGAAGATTTTTTAATAAACTGCAGTACTTTTCCCATTTATTTAATTGAATTCACTCCAGAGATTATCGTCTCCGTCGTCATCATCATCAGCATCAACAGTGTGTCCATGTGCGTGCGTGTGTGTGTGTGTGTGGCAAAAGGCTCCATCAAAGCTTGTTGGTCACGTCACTTATTTATATGCTATACATTATGATTATGTTGTAATGGTGGTGGAGTAAATGGAATAACGCCTGTACCAAAAGGATAACATCCATTTGTCCACATTGCAAATGTCCGCCATTTTAGTGAGACATTGCGTAGCTGAGATGACACCTATCGTTGGAATTATGATGGATTACGTCATGTCCATATGTGACAAGCTTAAAATATGCCACTTGTGAGCGGTGCATGATTGCGCGGCATTGAATCGTGACATATTAGCAGCTTCAACATATTACAACAGTGTGAGAATTTTATTAACAAGCTATTGGGCAGGCGGAGTTGTTGGTGATATGCCATCATTGTGCTTTGATCCATTTGAATATTGCAAACAAAATTATTTACAGGGAAATCGAAGTGGAAACTTAAAATATAAACGTAAAGTGTAAGTTATTTTGCAGTTTAAGCGAAGATTTTCGGTTTCTTGGAGTGGTTGATAGCCCATTTTTATCCCGTTCGATTAACGATATCTACTCCAAATTTGCTGAGAATTAATAACTTTGACACTGTGTAAAAATGAGAAATTCCAACAGTTTTTATTTACAACCTTGATAAAAAAAAGCTTTATATTACTTCATGGGTCTAAACAACAGAGTAGAAAGTATTAATCGAAGAGAGGGGAGTTACATAAATCAGATATTTTAACGTAAGTATGAATACTTTTGAGTCTTTGGAAAAAAATATTAATATCAAAAATTTTGACAGAATTCACATAATCTCTCTTGACCTAAATCGTATAATCTTAAAAACTTGAAAATTTAAGAAAAAAATCCGAAACTACCACTCAAATGAAACCCGTTATAGTGTAGTATTCATTAGGATCTTCCAATACGAAATTTGAAACAATTCCCGTGAGTAATGTTGCTGTAATCATCAAAATACCGAATATAGGGAGATACCGTTATATGGGGGCTATACGAAACCGTAGACCAACATGACCCATTTACGAACTTAACCTGCCTACCAATCAAAAATTTAGCTTTCTACCTTAATTCGTTCGAAAAATAGCGCGATTACAACATACAGACAAACAGACGGACATCTCTAGATCGTCTTAAAATTTTACGAATATATATACTTTGTAAGGTCTATTATGAATATTTCGAGGAGTTAATGACAAAGGTATGACATAATATAACCTCTATAAAATGGTGGAGAATATAATATACAGGGTGAGATAAAAAAAACTGCAACAACGTCAAACGTAATAAGTTTTACATTTTTTTAAATTTTTTTGAATAAAAGCAAAAAATGTCGGAAATAGCATCAAATTTTAGTAATAAGTTTAGAGTTGTTCGAATTGGTCACATTTGGACCATTCCCGCCGAAGCGCTTACTTCTAAGGTGGTCGACACTTTGGTATTTTTTAGTGCCAACCTTGCTTTCCAAAATACTCTTGACACAGTAGTCCACTAGTTGGATTGGTATCCGGAGATTTTGGTGGCCATTGTGCGCTGGAAATGAAGCGAGGATTCTCATTTTGTAACCATTCTTGGGTGGCGCGTACTAAGTGCGATGGTGCTGAGTCCTGTTGAAACGTCCAAGGTCTGCGGGCAAAATGTTTGCGTGCCCGAAGCTTTTATACACCCTCCAGAACATTTTCACGATAATATTTGGCATTTATTCTGATGCCACGTCCGATTAATACGAGCGGAGAGCGGTCATCGGCTGTTATGGCGGCCCACACTATAACCATGGCAGGCGCTTGGGTTCTGGTGGCCAACCGAAGGTGGACATTTTCAGCTGAGCTCTTTGGCAAAGAAACGCGATCATTTTGTTTGTTTACAAACTGCTGGACAACTTTTTGGAATTGCAATGGCTTACCCCGAGCTCATTTTTAAATATTTGCTAATTGAATCTCCGGATATCAATCCGTTGGACTATTGTGTCTTTAGTATTTTTGAAAGCAAGGTATGCACTAAAAAATACCAAAGTGTCGATCACCTCAAGCAAGCGCTTCGCCGGAAACGGGCCAAAACACCCAGATACTGTAGCCATATGGCTAGGTAAACACCTCTAAAGACATGCTTTCTAGAAAAACACACTCTGTAGAGAGAGAGAGAGAGAGAGAGAGAGAGAGAGAGAAAGACCGCACACAACATAAAATACTTTGTAAAATGTTCTAAATATACATAGTACCATATAGACGGCTCCGCGGACTGTCCTTTACTGGCTTTTTATAACCTCAGCCATATGGCCAGAGAGGGTATATACAGGGTTGCCCATATTCGACGGACCTTTGGGCCCTTTGGGCCCATTCCAATCGACGAGGCTTGTCCGCAGGCAACATTCTTTGCGTCAATTGAATTTTGTACGGGAACAAATGCAAATCAATGCGAATAATCCGTTGTAAAGTAGACCGAGCCATGCCCAACTGCTGAGAACGGCGTTTTTGGGATGTTCTTGTGGACCTCTCAACACTGGCTCGTACGGCAGCAATATTCTCGGCCGATCGCCTTGGTCGACTATTATATGGCCTCTTCGGATTAGAAAGAGCCTTACCAGTCGAAAATTTTTCGTATAAACGCTTAATGGTGTTCTTAGAAGGCGCACTTCTCACAATTTTTAATGTTTTAAAAGCACGTTGAGTTTTCACAATTGACTTCTTCTGTTGAATTTAATTTCAGAGCGCTCGCGTGGTGTGTATTGGTTCATGGTAAAAATCTGCTTGGACTGACGCTTCAAACGCGGTATGTCATTAAGCGATGTGACATCTCTGTCAAAAGTTATGGCGTTGCCAGATGGGTCCGTCGAATATGGGCAACCCTGTACTTGTATCATTTGAAACGGTCAAAAGTGCCTAGTCGAAATAACGATTTTAAACCCTATGTCTCTATAGACCAAATCCGTTTCAGGACATTTGGAGTCGATCTAGCGATGTCCGTCCGTCTGTCAGGCTGGTGCGCACGATAACTCTTAAAGGGAGTGCCCGATTTGGTCCAAACTTGGTACATTGTAATATTTTATCAAACTTATACCAAATTCGAAGAAGGGTAACATCGATTCACTTCTTCTGGTACCTCCCCCACAAAAGGTCAACATTTTCACAGAAAATTATTTTCCTTAAAGAAAAAGAAAGGATCATCCCATTTTGTGCAAACTTTGCAAATCCCAATATTTGTGTCAGGTGCGAAAATGGAAAATATCGGTCCACTCCAACATGTACCTCCAACACAAAGGGCCAACACTTGGAATAGTTATAACTTTTATAAAAAGTATTTTTATTTACCCAAGGTCTGGTGCTGGAATATATCGGTCCACTCCTTCTGGTACCTCCCCCACAAATGGTGAAAACTTTGAATATTCATGAGGCTTATAGAAAACAAAATTAACATTCGATTTCATTCATACTTGGCACATCTCAACACAAGGTCTTTTATACAGATGGTAGAGTAGATGGTATACAGTAGAGATCGCACCATTCCTTCTGGTACCTCCCCCACAAAGGGCCAAAGTTTTGAATAACAATAACAATCATAAAATCCAAAATGAGTTCACTACTTCTGGTACCTCCCCCACAAAGGGTTAAAATTTTAAATATTCATGAAGCTCATAAAATGGAAAATTAACATCCGATTCCATTCACTAGATACATCTCAATATTCACATCAACACAAAATCTGTTATAAAGATGGAAGAAATTGGACCATTCCTTCTGGTACCGCCCCCACATAAAATTCAAGATTCTGAAAAACAAAACGCTCAAGGAAATCGAAAAAAAATTCACACATCCAAATATTTTTACTAATACAGGATCTGTTGTGAAGACGATATATATCTGCCAACTCCTTCTGGTACCTCAACCACAAAGGGTTATCATTTCAATACTTTTGTCTGTCATAACTTGCGAAATAAGTCAGCAATTCTTTACCACTTGTTATATCTAAAAATTTCCCAACATATTTCTCAACCAGAAACCTGAGATGAATATTATGTTTATGATTTCGCATAAAATTGAACATAAATGTTCGATTTTCTTCTAATATTACTCATACCAATATATTTATCTATATTAGAAGAAGTATGAAAATTGAGTACTTTGGTCGACTATATCTGGTACCTCACCCCCATTTTAACATTTTCTAAAAATTATCACATATTACATTCAAGGGAGTAGTGGATATAGTCCAAACCTGACACGTCGGAATATTTATATCATATTTATTTAGGTACCATACGAAATGGACAATATTGACCCATTACTTCGAAACTTACTTCATAGAGGGTCAACAATTTGAATAATCAAAACAGATGTCAAAATATATTTAAATAATCGAACATTGGCTAATGGTATACATCTGTCGACAAAACCGACTAATACTTATTAACTTGTTTTTTATACCCTCCACCATACATAGTATGGAGGATATAATATTAACTTCGGAGGGTATATTAACATCGAAATAATCATTTTAGACCCAACAAAGTATATATATTCTTGATCAGCGTAAAATTCTAAGACGATTTAGCCATTTCCGCCCATCTGTCCGTCTGTTGTAATCACGCTACAGTCTAAACGAATTAAGATAGGAAGCTAAAATTTTGCACAGATCTCCCTTTTGTCTGCAGGCCGGTCAAGTTCCAAGGTGGGCTATATCGGTCCACGATATCGTATGGCCCCCATATAACGGTACCCCCATATTCGGGATTTTGATGATTTTAGCCACATTTCCCAATGGAATTATGTGAAAATCCACACAAGGAGTTCCTTGTTAGTACTTTACCCCCAGACATAGATTTGTCTATATAGGTCCACAATATCGTATATCCCCCCATATATCGGCACTTTCCGATTTTAGGTATTTTAAAGATTTTAACAGAATTTTCAATGGATTTTATTTTTTTATACCCTACACCACAAGGTGGTCAGGGTATTATGTCTTGTGCATTTGTTTGTAACAGGCAAAAGGAAACGAGATAGACCCATAGTTCCTTTTGATGATCTGCATAGAATCACTTTCTGAGTTGAATTATACATGTCAGTCCGTCTGTCCGTCCGTCTGTCATTGTATTCTTGTGAACAAAATGCAGGTCGCATTTATTATCCGGTTGAGATGAAATTTTGCAAACAACATTTGTTTGGCCCAAGGACGAACCCTATTGAAATTGGAGATAATCGGTAAAAATTTAGATATAGCTCCCATATATATCTTCGTCCGATTTGCCTTTTATTGTGCACCAAACGTGTAATATCAGTCCGAATAGTATGGAATTTTGCACATACAACCAAATTAGGCCTGAAAATAAGTACGCCAAATTTTTTCGAAATCGGTTCAGATATAGCTCCCATATATATTGTTCATCCGATTTGTTATTTTTGTCCTCCGCAGCCGTAATATGCACTCTGTAACAACAATATTTGGGGAAATATATCAAATGCAGCTCAGAAATACCTTTGCTAAATTTTATCGAGATCGGTTCAGATTTGGATATAGCTCCCACATATAACTTCGTCCGATTTACCATTTATTGTGCACCAAACGTCTAACATTTGTCCAAATGGGATGGAATTTGGCACATACGACCAATTTAGTCTAGAAGGTAGTATGCCAAATTTGGTGAAGATCGGTTCAGATATAGTTATAGCTCACATATATATTGTTCATCCGATTTATTGTATTTGTTACCCACAGCCGTAATATGCACTCCGTAACAACGATATTCAGGGAAATATATCAAATACAGATCAGAAATATCTTTGCCAAATTTTATCGAGATCGGTTCAGATTTGGATATAGTTCCCATATATATTTTTATCCGATTTCAAATTAATTTCGCACCATATGGGCAATACAAGTCCGAATTTAAAAGATACAAATGCTTCGGCATATTTAGTCCTTTGAATTTTAAATTATAATTATAATCATAGCGCGTATGATTGAATTCTCCCATAAAAACTTTTAATTATTAAGTGGAGCTGAGCTAAATTAGCAAAGTGGTGTAGGGTATCATAAAATCGGCCACGCCCGACTTTAGGACTTTCTTTACTGGTTTTTATTTATTTATTTTTTTTTTTTTTTTTTGAAAATTTTCTAATTCGTTCCAAATGGTGGAGGGTATTCAAAGTTCGGCCCGGTCGAACTTACTGCTTTTTTACTTGTTAAGTATTTTTAGTTTCTGCGGCCCGAACTTGAGTGCTTTTTAACTTGTTATACATTTTTTGGACGCTGAATATGTTTTTTAAATGTTTGAGTTTGGGTGTATGTATGATTTAAAACCAATATTTTACATTCCCACATAAATATTCCCCATTCGAAGTATTAAAGCACATCTTCAAAAGACAAGGTATTATCTCTCAAAATATAATGTAATCAAAGCTAATATTCAATTCAACTATTACTTCGATTCGAATTCCCCATTTGGGGAATTCAACAATGGGCCTATTACTTGTGCATTTACTTATTGTTGTGACATTTCCGAGCATGCTGCCAATATATCAATCATTTTCAAGGATGCAGCTACAAATTGCCTTCTCACGCGTGTGTGTGTGAGTATCCGTGTTACTGCCTAAGAGTATAACGACAACATGGAAATTCATCATTGAAAATAACTGAGGAAAAACGTAATAATTTAATAGGAGTATCATTGTTAAATATTCTCCTGTGGTTGCGGTTTGTTGCAACTGCTGCTGCTGCTGGTGATGCTGTTGCGATTTTGAGACCATAGATTCTCGGTCGTAGTCAAAACTAATATTTCTTTGGATTTGATTCAGTGTTGTTTTTGTCGCTGTGTGTGTGTGTGTGTATGCGTTTATACAATGGGGAGACATGAATGTTCCATTTCATGCAAAGGCCTTTCATTTTACCTGTTATGCCAAGGTATGACAGATATCCGTCGTTGTACCACCACCTAAACATGGTCGTTATGCCTGCAGCAGTAATGTATTCCCTTGAGAAGTTTCAATTTTACTGCATCATAAATTAAATTACCCCAAGCTGATGCCACACACACACAGGCTCACACATAACCATTACTTGGTGTTCTCAGAACAGTTGTGGCAAAAATATGAGTATTGAGAAATGTCTTCTTTTCCTAAAGTTTTAAATATTTGAAAATCGGGCTTCGATAGCGACATAGTCCTAAGTCCTATGTTTTAAATACGACTGTTGTTGCCCACAAATATTTCACTCAAATTATACACTATTCTTGTTTTAATGAAAACAAATATAAATTAAAACCTGTTTTCAAATCCTTATTACCAAGAGAAAATATATATATCGGATCTCAAAATTTATATCTTCGGGACCAACTTGGCTGATCCATTGTTGAAAGTAAAAAAATACTTCACTGCATCATTAAAGATATTATTTTTTTTTATTGCTATAATGAAAAGTTTCATCAATATTATGAACTATTTCATTAGTGTAATGAAAACTTTCGCTGTGTGTTAGGGGTATTATAAGTTTGATTGGGCCAAAAATTATGTACAACCTCGAAATATTGGTTTCCCACATAAGAAAGTATATATGGATCTTCCTATCTCGCCGAGCTAAGTCGATCTAGCTTTGTATGTCCGTCCGTCCGTCTGTCCATGTTAATTTGTAATCACTCCACAGGTTCCAATTAGGGTCCGAGATAATCGCATAATATTTAGGGGTTGAAATGGATCAAAAACAGAAAAAATTCCTGATTTTGCAGTTGCCCTACAGGTTGCAATTATAGAGCAATCGACGCCGAATTTTGCGTGAGGCTAGATTTTAGGGCTGGTCAGAAGCCCACCATTTTATTCGGTCATCGGATAATACTTTGTGGGTAAAATAGACCATAACTTTCGTGTAAAAACTAAGAAAATATTCACTAAACCGCGAATATTCTTAATTCTGCCGAAATCACAAATGCGCAAAAATGTCACTTCTGACCGTTACATTGATGCTCATATCCAAGATATCGCATATACAGGGTGAGATAAAATACTGCAACAAAGTCAAAAGCCATATTTTTACATTTTTTTTTAATTTTATTGAATGAAAGCAAAAATGTCGGAAATAGTAACAAAGTTTAGAATAAGTTTAGATTTGTTCGAATTGGTCAACTTTTGGCACCAATTATGGCCTTCAAACGGCTAATCAAACCGTCACACGTTGCCCGAATGTTGCTCTGCGGTATTTTGGCCCATTCCCGGCGATACTTGATGTGATCGACACTTTGGTACTTTTTAGTGCCAACCTTGCTTTTCAAAATACTCCAGACACAATAGTGCAACGAATTCTTATCGGGAGATTTTGGTGGCCATTGTGCGCTGGAAATGAAGAGAGGAACCTCATTTTGTAACCATTCTTGGGTGGCGCGTGCTGAGTACGATGGATGCTGAGTCCTGATGGAATGTCCAATGTCTGCGGCCAAAATGTTTGCGTGCCCAAGGCTTTGATACACCCTCCAGAAATTTTTGCGATAATATTCGGCATTTATTCTGATGCCACGGTCGATTAATACCATCGAAGAGCGACCATCGGCTGTTATGGCGGTCCACTGCCCACACCATCACAATGGCTGGCGCTTGAGTGCTGGTGGCCAACCGAAGGTGCACATTTTCAGCTGACCTCTTTGGCAAGTAAACACGATAATTTTGTTTGTTTACAAAGTGCTGGATAACGAATGTTTTCTCATCGGAGAAAACCAAATTCGGCAGTTCACCACTTTCGGCTAAGCAAATCAGTTCTTTACCTCTTTTGAGTCTATTTTGTTTCGGTTGCGGTGTAAGTTCTTGCTCTTTTTGGAATTTCAATGACTTTACCCCGAGCTCGTTTTTCAATATTTGCCGAATGGAATATTGCGATATGTTCAGCTCACGAGCCATTTTTCGGCCACTGCGATGCGGGTTTCGATCAAGTCGATTCTTTACTTTTCGAACCATTTCAGCTGATGTTGCTGTTTTCTTCTGTCCACTTCCTTGACGTCGGGCTGCGCTACCTGCAACAATATAATGAGCTGTCACTGAAATAATTTTTACATCTGTCGGACGAGTGGCTTAAAAAATGATAGCAGTCTGAAGTTGATTGCAGTTTTTCATCTCACCCTGTATGGGAGCTATATCCAAATCTGAACCGATCTTCATAAAATTTGGCAGAGGTATTTCTGGGATGTATCTGACATTTGGTAACAAATGTCATTGTTGTGGATTTCATATTACGTCTGTGAGGGACTTCAATCCCCAAATCGGATGAAATATATATATGGGAGCTATAGCTATATCTGAACCGAGATTTCACCATTCTAAACTGAATTCGGAGGGATTTGCCAATATACAGGTCTTTTGGACTTATATTAGCCATTTGGTGCACAATTAACCCGAAATCGGTTGAAGATATATGGAAGCTATATCTAAATCTGATCAGATTATCAACAATTTCAATAGGGTTTTTGGGCCAAACAAATATTGTTTGCAAAATTTAATGTCAATCGAATTATAAATGCGACCTGCATTTTGTATGCATGGACGGACGGACGGACTGACTGACATGCATAAATCGACTCAGAAAGTGATTCTATGACAAAGACATAACACACTTACCACTATGTGGTGCAATTTTTTTATTGATATTATCAAAAGTTGCATCAATATTATGAAAAATTTCGTTAGAGTAATGAACACTTTCGTTATTTAAAATTTAACAATTTTTATACCCTACAACACTATGTGTTGGGGGTATTATAAGTTTGATTGGGCCAAAAATTATGTAACACCACGAAATATTGGTTTCCCATATAGGAAAGTATATATGGATCTTCCTAGCTCGCCGAGCTGAGTCGATCTAGCTATGTATGTCCGTCCGTCCGTCTGTCCATGTTAATTTGTAATCACGCTACAGGTCGCAATTATGGCCCGATCCTTACGAAATTTTGCACGAAGGTGGGGTTTGGGTCAGAATATAAGCCTACTTCTTTTGGAGATGATCGCCTAATGTTTAGGGGTTGAAATGGACCAAATACTGAAAAAATGTCGGATTTTGCAGTAGCTATACAGGTCGCAATTATAGACCAATCGACGGAATTTCGCATGTAGCTAGAGTTTAGGGCAGGGGAGAAGCCTACCAAATTGGGTGGTCATCGGATAATATTTAGCGGGTAAAATAGACCATATATTTTGTGTTAAAAAATTCAAAAATTTTCATTAAACAGCGAATATTTTAAATCCCGGCGAAATCACAAAGCCATGACAAGGTTACTTCTGATCTTTATATTGATCTTAACATCCAACAAATCAGATATATAGCAAAATATGTGCGATATATATGTCTATCAAAGAAGATATGCTTGAAAGATCACTTATATGTCGATAACGGCTGAACTGATTTCGACAGTTCTCATTAATTCAGAATTGCCTCTTGGCAGGAAAAAAACGTCTAAGAATATCGCATAAAAATATCTCTCTAAAGATGAAAATATTGATTTTCTAAAATTTTCTCATATTTTTTCAATTTTGTCATATTTTTGGCATATTTTCATTTTGAATTAAACATTTGGTAATATTTCAACAGCTAACAAAACTAAGTAGTTAGGATATCAGGATATCATATACAGATCGCATTTATGGCCCGATCCTTACGAAATTTTGAATGGAGAGGGTCAGAATAGAATCCTACTTTTTTTTTGGAGATGATCGCCATATATTTACGGGTTGAAATGGACCAAAAAACTGCAAAATTGTCAGCAGGTCGTAATTATCGCCCGACCCTCACGCACATTTGAATGGGGGTTACCGGACATTGCAAAAGCCAAGCAGTTTTGGATGACCATCACCAAAAATATTCAATGTGCGAAATAGTTTGCCAACTTTTGTAGATAAAATACGAAAATGTCCATTCCAGTGACTTTTTGGAGAAGAACAGGAAAGACGCACTTCTGACTATTTCGTTAACGCTGATTTCGTTGAAGAATATAGTCAAATGTCTGTATCTTATATAGATGCGTTTCAGTCAAAAACCAATAATAAATGTTAACCTTTTGCCACTTCTGAGAGATTATAGGTCTTTGGGAAATATTGGTTCCAGATCTAGGAAGACCATTTACGTGCAACATCTACCAATAAATTGGAAATGAGCAAATTAGTTCAAGTTGCTATTATTCGAAAATTAGAGAACGAAATCTGATGGTTTTCTTTTATTATTTGTCACAATATCTTGAGGAATTCTTTCGAGTATCTCGCCTATATAAACTGTATCGTTTATGGTAGTGTTGTAGGGTATTCAGCGGTCGGCCCCGCTCGTCTGTAGCCTTTGCTTACTTGTTTCATATTAAATCTGTTTTATTTAATTAAATAAACCAAGAAATAGTTAAATAAAAGTGATAAAACGAAATCTTTTCATTGCATTAATGGAACGTTACATAAAATTAATGAAACGTTGTATCAAGTATCCACAACAATTTGGATATTAAACATTATTAGATATTCTAAATATATTTACAGAACACATTCTAAAACCCTTCCTTAACTCTTCAAATATACTCCGATCGATCGAACTATCCCTATAACATTGCCCTCAACTGTATCCCCGAAAAAAGCACAAACCTAGACCATTGTCATGAGTTGATGCCACGGCTACAGCTACTTTATCATCAACTGCGTGCCTAAACATATACAGGACTCTTCATCATACTCACACACACAGAGACACACACACAGGCTTACATTGTGCCATCCATTCAGGTAGATTTTCATGTTCTTTTTTTTTTGTTGGATTGCCGAACAACAGCAACATCGTCAACCTTTGACTTTTGCCAACAAAAAAACAAGCCAATGAAAGAAAAAGAAAATGGCCCAAGGTATGCGCAAAAATCTTCAAAAACCACACTGGGGAAAAATAGGCACAGGACCAACAAGAACAACAACAACACTAAACTCCGAATAAGCATAACTCTCAACAGGGACCACCACCAGCAGCAGCAACAAAAACAACAAATTGCACCACAAGCAGCAACAAAAAACTAGAACACAATCTGAAAAGTATTACAAAATAACAAGCGTAACACGCCATAAAATAAACACTCTTGAATTGAGGGAAGAGAGAGAGGCAGAAAAAACGCCCCAAATGGATCGGAGGATTCTAGTTCCAAATGGTTGCGGGAATGAATGCACATCGAAGCCCACCGACCAAAAAAAAAAGCCAATTCCCAAACTGCAGCAATATGTAACAAATATCACTACCGTCCGTGTTTTCGAATCGATGTTGTAAAGCGATGTACAAATACGCAGTGGTTTGGTCCGGCCAGCATCTCCAGAAATGTGTGCACGCCAATGTTGTTGTAGTTGGCTCCAACCACAAATGAAACAAAAAAAAAACGCAATGGAACATTATTCAATGTGACACAGTGGTATAAGCTTTATATATTTTCTTATCCTTAGAAATCTTAGTTGTTTTATCCTCCATCTCTCTATAAAGCACCATCCAAAAGTCATATAGATCCCTCTTGAATTTTTGAAAATAGGTTTTCTGTCCATTATTTGGAAATATTTTTATATCCTCCACCATACATAGTATGGAGTGTATATTAAGTTCGTCATTCCGTTTGTAACTCATCGAAATTATAATTATAAACATAACAAAGTATATATATTCTTGATCAGCGTAAAATTCTAAGACGATTTAGCCCTATCCGTTCGTCTGTCTGTCCGTCTGTTGTGATAACGCTAGAATAATAAAACGAATAAAGATAGGAAGCTAAAATTTTGCACAGATCAGCATTTTGTCTATAGGCAAATCAAGTTCGAAGATGGCCCCCATACAACGGTACCCCCCGATTTTCGGTATTTTAATGATTGTAAACAAATTTGTCAATGAAATTGTCTGAAAACCCACGAAAGGAGTTCTTCTGAGTACTTTACCCCCTGGATGAGTACCTATATCTATAAAAGAGGAAAATGCTTGTATGTTTGTTTGTAATTTATGGACTCAAAACCGCTGAACAGATTTTCCTGAAATTTGGCATGTATACTGCAACATCGCCTGAAAGTAACATAGGCTATATATATTTTTGAAATTCCACTTGGAAGTGGAGATATAGCATCAGAATCGGAGGTACCTACCAAAAATTTAGATTTTGTATACACATATCTATTGATCGATTACAGATACATTCTCCAAATTTGGAATGCGTTGCGGAATTTGGAACAAAAATAAATTTATCAAATTATATTGAAATCGGTTCAGATTTGGATATAGCTTCCATATATATTTTCGACCGATTTCGTTCATTTGATGCCTCAAACACGATATGAATGTTCGATTCCAATGAAATTTGGAATGTTTAACGGGATTTGATCCGAAAATAAATGTATCAAATTATATTGAAATCGGTTCAGATTTGGATATAGCTCCCATATACATTTTCGTCCGATTTCATGTATTTGATGCATCAAACACGCTATGTACCTCTAATTTCAATGAAATTTGGAATGTGTGGCGGAAATTAAAACGAATATACATTTGTCAAATTATATTGAAATCGATTCAGATTTGGATATAGCTCCCATAAATATCTTCAACCGATTTTGTTTATTTGATGCACCAAACACGATATGTATGTTCGATTCCAATGAAATTGGGAATGTGTGACGGGATTTTGATTAGAAAATAAATTAGTCAAATTATTTCCGCCGATTTCACATATTTGATGCACAAAACACGATACGTATTTCCGATTCCAATGAAATTCGCCTTGAGTGACTAAATTTTTTAAAATTATATTTAAATCGGATCAGATTGGGATATGATTTTAATAAGAACCATTGACCCACAACGCCTTAGGCTAACACTAAAAAAACAACACAACAATTAATTTGAAATACTCTTATTACGGGGAAGTATGTTGCTACCTCATTCATTAATTGCAATAGAAATGCCATTCAACTCCAAAAAATTGCAGTTTCCTGCACGCTTGGTATTTGCTATGAAATAAATAAATCCAAAGCACAAACCCTTCGTGTATGCATGTCATGTTACTGCTTTTCTAATGGTTTTGTTTATTAACGCATTAAAGTAGTGCAATATATATATATTTTTTTTTTAATTTTTAAATTTGTTTTTTTTTTTTTCAACAAATATTTGTAAATAAAATTTTGAATGCATATAAAATCAAAAGGGGTAGCGAAGCGCACCGGGTTCAGCTAGTTATCTATATAACTGCACCTAGCGATATTCCGTATTTTGATGATTTTGGCCACATTTTTCAATGGAATTGTCTTAAAATCCACCCAAAGAGTTCCTTGTGAGTACTTTATCCCCAGGAAGAGAATTATTTATATCGGTTTATGAAACCGTATACTCCCATATAACAGTACACCCCAATATTCGGTATTTTGATGATTTCAGTCAAAATGTTCAATAGAATTGTCTTAAAATTAACAAAAGGAGCTCCTTGTGAGTACGTTACTCCCTGGAAGAGAATTGTCTGTATCGTTAGGCTCACGATATCATATATCCCCTATATAACGGTCCTCTCGATATTCGGTATTTTGATGATTTCAGCCAAAATCTTCAATAGAATTGTGTGAAAATCCACACAAGGAGTTCTTGGAAGTATTTTATTCCCTAGAAGAGGACAACGCCTTCGTATAGCCCCCATATAACTGTTTTCATTTGGGGGGTATTTTCCAAAGGATTTTTTTTGAAATTTTCAAGTTTCTTCCAAACGGAGGAGTTCGGCCCGGCCGAACTTAGCTTCTTTTTTATACCCTCCACCATAGTATGGAGGGTATATTAACTTTGTCATTCCGTTTGTAACTCCTCGAAATACTCATGTCAGACCCAACAAAGTATATATATTCTTGATCATCGCAAAATTCTAAATTTCGATTTAGCGATGTCCGTCTGTTGGTTTTTCTGTCTGTATGTTGTAATCACGCTATCTTTCGAACGAATTGAGATAGACGGCTAAAATTTGTTTAAAAAATTTGTTTGTTTGCATGTTAATTTTTGCCAGTAGGCGGGTTAAGTTCGTAAATGGTCAATGCAGGTCCACGTTTTCATATAGTCCCCATATAACGGTCCGAGATTCACCAAATGGAAAAACTCCGTTGATTGCGGTAAAATCCATCCAAAAGCCATTGGTGTAAAGCCATTAAAATTCCAAAAGTGCAAGAACTTACACCGCAACAGAAAGAGAAAGAAAATAGACTCAAAAGAGCTAAAGAGTTGCTTCGCTTGGCCGAAAGTGGTGAACTTCCGAATTTGGTTTCCTCCGATGAGAAAACATTCGTTGTCCAGCAGTTTGCAACAAACAAAATGATCGCGCTTACTTGCCAAAGAGGTCAGCTGAAAATATGCACCTTCGGCCACCAGAACTCAAGCGCAGGCTATGGTGATGGCGTGGGCCGCCATAACAGCCGATGGTCGTTCTCCGCTCGTATTAATCGACCGTGGCATCAGAATAAATGCCGACTATTATCGCGAAAATATTCTGGAGGGTGTATTAAAGCCTTGGGCCGCAGACCTTGGACATTCCAACAGGACTCAGCACCGTCGCACTCCCACCCTGGAATGGTTACAAAATGAGGTCCTTCGTTTTATTTCCTGCGCACAATGACCACCAAAATCTCCGGATACCAATCCGTTGGACTATTGTGCCTGGAGTATTTTCGAAAGCAAGGTTGGCACTAAAAAATACCAAAGTGTCAATCACCTCAAGGAAGCGCTTCGTCGGGAATGGGCGAAAATACCGCAGAGCAACATTTGGACAACGTGTCATGGTTTCATTGGCCGTTAGAAGGCGATAATTCATGCCGAAGGTGACCAATTCGAACAAATCTAAACTTATTCTAAAATTTGATGCTAATTCCGACATTTTTTGCTTTCATTCAATAAAATTAAAAAATCATATACCACTGTTCCATCCACCATTAACGAATGTGACAGAATCTAATGAAATCAGTTTGGATAGCATTCAGAGGCACTTTTTTCTCCACAGGAAGTCTTTCAATTGAATAGCAATTGTTGTTTGTGTCGTAAACATTGCGTATGGCCATCAGAAACACGGAAAGGAAAAAATATCAACGGCAATAATACAAAAACTTACCCAGAGTTTGAGGTAATATCCAGGTAAATAGTCTGGCTATGATGCCAACATATAGGCAACCATATCCTCCAGTGGTTGGCATGGTGGGCATTTTGGCAATTGGTGATATTAGAAAAATCGGGAAAACGACATGTGAAGCGGGGGGATTTGACCTGACGAATGTTCCAAGCATAAAAAGCTAGTCGGCGTATGCGAGTGTGTTTGTCTGCGTGCGTGTTTAAAATTGAAGAGATTCTGGCAAGCGGAGATACTATCTTATTTACGATGTTTTACACAGGAGTGCATTAAATTTGTATTTTGATTTTGTAATCACAGCCAAAAGAATTCACACAATGTGACAACATAGACGGGCTTACGTGTGTAAGGAGGGGGAGGGGTGGGGTTCTAAACGGGTTGGTTTGGCCATTTATTAACATTGATGGCCAATGATGGTAATGGCTTTTGACTGAATCAATTCCTTTGGTGTTATTTGTTGGTTTGTTACGTTGGCCGCCAATTCAAATGGTAATGGTGATGACGATGCCGATGATGGTGGTGGTTGGTGGTGATAGAGATGTTGATAATAATCCCACCACAAACACTATCATCACTAAGTCAAAATGTCCTTTTGGTTTAGTGGGCTCCGCAAACAAACACACCGACACACACTCGGTCGCATGACTGTCTAAGCGACCACTCGTGTTGTTTGTTTATACACTTCGTATAATTTATGTAATTTGTCTTTGGATCCAGTCGCAATTGGCCAACATCCATCCCATTTGGCATGTCGCATACAAATCCGGTGGTCATAACACCGGCCCAGGTGGACCATTGTGTGGCCAGCGAATGCTTGAGTTACACATTTTGCAGAAAAAAACCCTCCCCACACACACGTCAACACCAAGACCAATGCTGGGGTTTTTTCTGTGGAGCGGGACCAGTTTCGGTAGTTATTTGTGTAACCATAATTAAAATTACCTGCACAACATTTGTGTTAAGTTGTTGTGGTCTTACACCGACTGCACTTTGGACATGGCCAAGCAAAAGCATCAGCCATACGTATCGAATGCAGCACGTAGGTCATTTTGTGGCGTCGACCATCAGGTTAGGGTTTTAAAATTTTAACCGCTAAACCGATTGGACATCATATGGAGAAAAAAGTGGATTTGTAGGTCCGGTGGGTATTCGGTTATGAGGTACTGATATTGCAATATTTTCAGGTATAATTAAAAGCATTTTATTTATAATTCGGTGATTCCTTTTGTAATTTGTAACATTTTAATTCTAAACCTTCAGTTGTTGTCTTGGAAAAAACTCCATTTAAATGTAGCCCAAATCATCATCGTCCGCTATGTGGGGGGCTGTAGGATAACATGGACTTGCAAATACTATTTCCTGTCATTGGAGGTAGATCCTTTCCAACTCCGACTTTTAAACCTTTCGAATGAAAATTGTGGCTAAAATAATAAAACGTGGCTAAAAAAAGAAGGGTCAAAAGCTATAAAACATCTGAACCCATAAGAGGTACTTTCGAGCAATATCTGATGCCCGCTATCAAATATCATTGTTGCAGAGTACATATTAAGCATGTGAGGGACTTTAGCGCCAACTCGAATAAAACGTATATACAGGGTGAGATAAAAAAACTGCAACAAAGCCAAACGTTATATATTTTTACATTTTTATGCCCTCCACCATACATAGTAAGGAGGGTATATTAATTTCGTCATTACGTTTGTAACTCATTGAAATAATCAATTTAGACCCTTGATCAGCGTAAACTTCTAAGACGATTTAGCCCTGTCCGTATGTCCGTCTGATGTAATTACGCTACAGTCAAAACGAATTAAGACAGGAAGCTAAAATTTTGCACAGATCTGTCTTTTGTCTGCAGGCAAGCCAAGTTCGAAGATGGGCTACACCGGTCCACGATATCGTATATCCCCCACACAACGGTACCCCCCTATATTCGGTATTTTAATGATTTTAGCGACATTTTTCAATGAAATTGTCTGAAATTGCATACAAGTTGTTCCGTGCGAGTACTTTATCCCCTGAAATAGGACTGTCTATATAGGTCCACAATGCCGTATATCCCCCATATATTGGCACCTTCCGATATTCGGTATTTTTAAGATTTTAACGGAATTTTTAGTGGATTTAACTTTTTTGAAAATTTCCTAATTCGTCCCAAATGGTGGAGGGTATTTAAAGTTCGGCCCGGCCGAACTTACTGCTTTTTTACTTGCTTTTTTTTTAATTTTATTGAATGAAAGCAATAAATCAAAGACCTAAAATGGTAAAGACTAGACAAAATGCATTTTGAGCAAATGGTTGGTGTCTATACTATCTAGATAACAGCACATGACGGGACCATGTTAATATAATAAATCTTATTAATAGAAAAGAAGACAAACAAAAGTTTGAAAAATCCAAAAATTGGGTTTCAAAATGTTATTCCATAGACTTTCCCTGTTTTGCATATGGCTTAAGCGGTTTAAATCGCTTAACATTGCTAACTATGTTGTTTCGATATCAAAACAACATAAATGTCGGAAATAGCACCAAATTTTAGAATAAGTTTAGATTTGTTCGAATTGGTCACCTATGGCACAAATTTTGGTCTTCAAACGGCCAATAAAACCGTCACACGCTGCCCGAATGTTGCTCTGCTGTATTTTGGCCCATCCCCGGCGAAGCGCTTGTTTGAGGTGATCGACACTTTGGAATTTTTTAGTGCCAATCTGCTTTCCAAATCAATCTGATTTCCGAAGATTGGTATATTTGGTGGCCATTGTGCACTGGAAATGAAGCGAGGAACCTCATTTTGTAACCATGCTTCGGTGGTGTGTGCTGAGTGCGATGGTGCTGAGTCCTGTTGGAATGTCCAAGCTCTGCGACCAAAATATTTGGGTGCCCAAGGCTTTATTACAGCCTCCAGAATATTTTCGCGATAATATTTGGCATTTATTCTGATGCCACGGTCGATTAATACGAGCGGAGAGCGACTATCGGCTGTAATGACGGCCCACACCATCACCATGGCCTGCGCTTGAGTTACCGAAGGTGCACATTTTCAGCTGACCTCTTTGGCAAGTAAACACGATTATTTTGTTTGTTTACAAACTGCTGGGCAACGAATGTTTACTCATCGGAGAAAACCAAATTCGGCAGTTCACCACTTTCGGCTAAGCGAAGCAACTCTTTAGCTCTTTTGGGTCTATTTTCTTTCTTTTGCGGTATAAGTTCTTGCACTTTTTGGAATTTCAATGGCTTTACCCCGATCTCATTTTCAATATTTTCCGAATGGAATATTACGATATGTTCAGCTCACGAGCCATTTTTCGGTAACTGCAACGCGTGTTTCGATCAAGTCGCTTCTTTACTTTTCGAACCATTTGCTGCTGATGTTGATGCTTCTTCCGTCCACTACCTTGATGTCGAGCTACGCTACCAGTATCACGGTAACGAGCGATCGTACGAGACACAAAAGATTTGTTCACATTTAAAAGCTGGAGTGCTCTAACGATAGCCACTTGTGGTTTTCCAGCCAAATAAAAAAAACACTATTACGAATTCCATCACGAATATTTTTTTTCTGGAAAATTCTCACCAAATTGCTTTTGTACGCTTGTAAACAATATAATGAGCTGTCACTGGAATAATTTTAACAGCTGTTGGACGAGCGGCTCAGAAATGACAGCAGTCTGAAGTTGGTTGCACTTTTTTTCATCTCAGTAGTGAAACAACTGAGTGACTGACCTAGAAGCAACACCAGTCAGCGAAGCTAGAATCTTGAAATTTCGCACGAGAGTCAGTCTTATTTCGTGGGCATGTGATTAAACTGGATTTCTGGAAAATTGGTACAAAAGTACAGTTTGATCAACGATGGATGGATAAATTTGAAATGAATTTTGAAATTTTGTATTGGAGTCTCTGATGGTGGTTGGCTTGTGATAAATAGGGGGTTTTGGAAATGTGTACTACAAGTGCAGGAATAACTCTAAGTTTTTCTATATTTGGTACAATTTGGCATGAGTGAACAGACAGTGCTTGAAGTCTGAAATTTTGTATTAGGATCGCTGTTCATATGTAGCCTGGACATATGGAAGTGGTTTCGGAAATGTGTTCTGCAATTATACAAAAAGTACTGAATTGAGATAAAATTCTGAAATTTGATGTTTTGATTACTGATGGTATCTCTGTTACCGATTTGGCGGTGGTTTCAAAATGCGTTCTATATTTGTACGAAAAGTACTAAGTTGGGTATTGGGTAAAGGGATAGAATTGCAATCCTTAACAAAATCCTCAACTAAAGACACCAACAGCGACAGCTGTAGCTGAGAGCAGGATCTGGTTTTGGATATGGGTATTATAATTGTACTCAATGAGGATAAATTTGATAATGGGATTAATTAAATAGCAGAAGTTCTGAAATTTGATATTGAGGTCACTGTAGTATCTGAGGTTGAGATGTGGAGATTGTTTTGAAAATTTGTACCATAATTATTCGAAAAATATTAAATTTGGTATAGGGTGAAGCGATAGTGCTGAAATCCTGAATTTAGATGTCACTGTTGGTGTCTCTAGTTGAGAGAAGGAGGTGGCTTAAAAATGCGTACTATGAACGTACAAAAAGTGGTGTTGGGATAGAGATGGAATTCTGAAATTTGGTATCGGGAACAGGTTATAAAAATTTTGAACAAACAAGTAAAAAAGCTGTAAGTTCGGCCGGGCCGATCTTTGAATACCCTCCATCATTTTGAACGATTTTGGCAATTTTCAAAAAAATAAAATCCTTTAAAAATTCTGTTAAAATCTTAAAAATACCTAATGTAGCCATTATATTAGGGTCTATACGACGACGTGGATCTGCATAGGCAACTTTTGTCATAAATCATTACAATATTCAAATGCGAAACTTGAATAAAAAAATAAAATTCATCAAAATACCGAAAATTGGACCTACATGGCCAATTTTTAATACCAAAAGTCCTGCAGACATAATATACATTTGAGCAAAATTGTATCAACCTTCTTCATTTCGTTCGGAAGCTAGAGTGATTTCCACAGACGGACAAACGGACGGACATCGCTAAATCGACATAGAATTTTTTGCTAATCAAGAATATATAATTTGTGGGGTTTAAAATGTATATTTCGAGGTGTTACAAACGGAATGACTAACTTAATATACCCTCCATTCTATGGTGGAGGATATAAAAAATGTTAAAATTACATTTGATAAAGGCATACAGCATTTGCGATTCATAACATTTCAAACTGGACATTTTAATTGAAAATAGAGTAGAGGGATTAAAAAATTAATGTGGACAGACGGATACGCATAGCTAGACTCAGCAATGCGAAAAGAAAGGATCGATACATTACAATAAATAGCTATTTTTTAGGTACCGAGACCTGCTTACCACAAGCAAGTATATGAGAATTATTAACCCAATATAGTTAACTGAATTTGGGAAGAACTGCCAGCCGGTTTGGTGGACTAACACCCTTACCATTCTTCGGAAAACAGCAAGGAGATCATATAACAGGACCATCAAAACTAAACTTAGTGTTGATTGCAACGCCTATAAGGCAGACTGAAATAAGTGCAAAGGTGAGTTAAAGAAGTAATTGTTAATCCTAGATCAGCTTTTCGAGTACATAGAAAGAGTGGATAATGCTGCAAGATTTCGTAGAAGGATGTCTGAACACCGCAAGTAAATATGCAGTAGAAAGCGAGATGATGCATGGACTCTGGTCTAGAAACTTGAACTTCTATCTTGCATCCAATTCCCCGATTGTAAGGATACGAATGGCAATAAGAAATCACTAACAACTTTGCGCAGAGGAAGAAAGAAAAGGTAGAAAGCTACCTAAAGATTTTATGGGCGATCAAAACCTTTCCATCCTTGAAGTCTTCAGATCCTGATAGCACTATACCGGCAATGTTGCAAAATGCATCTGAGTTGGTGTTGACAATCATGCAGAAGTTTTTAAGGCTTGTTTTAGATTGTGCTTGCTACCCCGTTTGTGGAAAGATGTAACGGTGACCTAGTCCCAAAGTCGGGAAACCTATTTACACATTGCCAAAGACTACAGACCATTCCGGTCAAATACAATGAGTTCATCGCAGCATATAATAAGTTATGTCAAAGAACGGTCAGTGGAGACAGTCTTCTGCGAAATTTTCGTATACATTGAGAAAAATATGAAACACTACTACTTTACATGGGCAGCTTTTCCTGGTTGTTCAACAATGTAAAGCTGGAGTTTATCCTCAAAGCTCTCCATGCATTTCTTTTATCATGATTGAGTGGATTGGCAGAATACTAAAAACAGAATAATCAATTACAGCTTAGAAAAGGGTTCCACTAGGAAAACTTTCCGAAGAGTTACACCACACGAAGGAACTCTCTCACCCCGTTTGGGCTTATGGTGATCAATGAAATACTTGTGAATTTCGACCAACTTCGAATAAAGACGTAGTGGTACAGTGACGCCTGGGCTGGTGGTGAACCTCCTCTGAAGGTCTGGCTATATATAAAAATGGTTCCAACATAGATGAAGGCACCGGTGCTGGCGTATTTTGTCTCAACCCAATTCAGGCAGAGATTTTTGCCATCAAGAAGGAAGCCGAAATGGTAAGAGAACTCTGCAGTAGCGTAAGCAATCAAGTCAAGAAAGAAGAAACCCTTCCTCGGAATACGTGAATTCATTAAGTTTTGTTGGTTTCCAGGACATGAAAACAAAGTGGGGAATGAAGTGGCTGATCGAGGAGATTTTCTAGGTTATTCTCGGACGATTGATCTAACGTTCGATGAGATTGTCTAATCGCCTATAAGGTATATTTTCAGCTGCTTTAAAAATACTCTCATCGAAAAAAAATTGGAAGAAGATGTCCGAAGTTGGTTTCGAAGGAGTGAGCCAATATTATCAATTTCGTGTCTGACAAAGTCTGATATAAATATTACAACGTGGCAAAGTTGGGCTATATCGACTGCTTCCTTTTACAAATTTTTATAAAATGTTGGCATATGCGTGAGGCACCATATATAGTGGACTGATAAAAATATTGGCATGTGCAAAATTTAAAGAATATCGAACATTTATTTTCAATTTTATGAGAATAATTAAAATGTTAAACTTTTGTTGTGGACGTACCAAAAGGGGTTGGCCGATAAATTCCATATTCCCATCAGATTTCTGGTTGAGAAAACATTGAGAAATACCAAGCTTGAAAAGAACCGCTGACTTGTTTCGCAAGCTATGAGAGATATAAATATTGAAAATTGTGACCCTTTGTGGGGGAGGTACAAGAAGAATGGGCCAATATCTACAATACTCTCAGCAGATCTTGTCTTAGTAAAAATATTGGAATGGGTGTTGTTTAGAATTAATCAGACGCCTATTTCAGATTTTATGAGAGATATAGAGGGTGAGATGAAAAAACTGCAACCAACTTCAGACTGCTATCATTTCTAAGCCACTCGTCCGACAGCTGTTAAAATTATTCCAGTGACAGCTCATTATATTGTTTACAAGTGTTCAAAAGCGTTTTGGTGATAGTGATAGTGTGATTTCTTTATATTTGGCTGGAAACCACAAGTGGCTATCGGTAAAGCACTCCAGCATTTAAATATAATAAATCTTTTGTGTCTCGAACCATCGCTCGTTACCGCGATACTGGCAGTGTAGCCCAACGTCAAGGAAGTGACGGAAGAAAGCAGCAACATCAGCAGAAATTGTTCGAAAGTGGCAGTGACCGAAAAATGGCTCGTGAGCTGAACATATCGCAATATTCAATTCGACAAATTTTGAAAAATGAGCTCAGGTAAAGCCATTGAAATTCCTAAAAGTGCAAGAACTTACACCACAACTGAAAGAAAATAGACTCAAAAAAGCAGCACCATCGCACTCAGCACGCTCCACCCAAGAATTGTTAAAAAATTAGGTTCCCCGCTTCATTTTCAGCGCTCAGTGGCCACCAAAATCTCCGGATACCAATCCGTTGGACTATTGTGTCTGGAGTATTTTGGAAAGCAAGGTTGGTACTAAAAAATACCAAAGTGTCGATCACCTCAAGCAAGCGCTTCACAGGGAATGGGTTAAAATACCGCAGAGCAACATTCGGGCAGCATATGATGGTTTCATTGGCCGCTTGAAGGCCATAATTAGTACCAAAGGTGACCAATTCGAAAAAATCTAAACTTATTTTAAAATTTGACGCTATAATTACTCATTCGCACCAAATCTTTCCTTAGTAGAAATACTTGGATGTTGAATTGAAATATATTTATAACATAAATACTTTTCTGTAATATACATTTTTTACACCTATTATATAATTTCCACTTCTGTCCTATCCATAACTAATACATTTTAAGTATTACGAATTTATCCATTTATTCAATCCGGATCCGAATGCAACTCCACTTGACACTCACATGTCCTTGCCACAAATATGCATCCATAAGTATGGTTGTGTGTGCACTCCACGTCGATGTTGTTGTGATTTTGTATAATTTCCAAAAAATAGTGCAGTTTAAGAGCACCGCCGCCAACAGTAGGTGGAGATCAATGTGGAATGTGGCTTTTTGTCCTGATGTCGCTGTCGTCGTCGTTGGCTCTGACAATTTTTAGTTTATTACCTTACATTGCAGATATGAAGTCATTTTACCGTCGAGAATGTGTTGTGTGTCGCAGAAAATGACTCGGACCAACAACAACCACAACTCAATGCGAATAAGTACGTGTCCGTGTGTGTGTGGATATGAATGCGTGTGTGTGAGACATTTTTTTGGCAATTCCATTGAGGTTTGCAATAGTTTTATACACTTTTTGTCCATTTGGGTGTGTTGGCTGGCTGGCGGACCTGGCTAGCTGACGTTCTGTTTGGTGTTCTGCCGTAGTTTTTTTTTCCTGATAAATTATGGCCTTATGGTAGTTTTATGCGTTCGCTGCGTTTAGTTTGTTAATCATGTTATGCAAGCCAGCCAAGCCAAGCCAAACAACTACCATCCAGCCAATAATATTAAGAGCAACTATTTTAGAAATGTATTTGCCATAATTAGAATTGGCATATTCAATTTCAATTCCATTCACTTCGTTTGATAGTGCAACCCTATTATTTTCATTGGCTCTATGGCATGACATTCCTTGGTCACACAGGAAAAAAAGTTTTTTTTTTCAATGGAATGCAAAATACACACATATGTATGTGTGTTTCAAATGTATGTACATATATTTGTAGGTTTATTCATTGGAGGCTATATTGTATAGGTATTTGGGAACAAACACAAATTTAAGTATTTTTTACACAAGGAAATGACATGCACTTGGTCGGTGTAGTAAGTTCCTCTTATACATCAGATTTCTTAAAAATCGTTTATGAAAATTTAACCAATAATTTTTAAGGAGTATTTTAAATTTTAGCATTTCAATTCATTTGAAGAAAGCGGCCTTCATTAGTCTCTGCAAAAAGGTCTTATATTTTTTGACCTCAATTTGCAATTCCTTTAAAGGACGTGCTTTGCATTTTATTGTTGCAGCAGCTGTCCCATCCGTTTAATTCTCAATTTGGCACCATCATCTTTTTGCAAATTACCGTTTCATCAATGACTGATTACGTACATTAAATAAAATCAATTGATTGCATCTGGTGGCTGCTTTTTAGGATTATTCTGCCTCGAATATAAAAAGACATTTTAAAATTAACAAGTAAAAAAGCTGTATGAATACTCTCCACCATTTGGCACAAATTTACCAATTTTCAAAAAAATAAAATCCGTTAAAAATTCTGTTAAAATCTTGAAAATACCTAATGTAGCCGCATATTAGTCCATACGACGACGT
Source organism: Musca domestica (assembly GCF_030504385.1). Taxonomy (NCBI): domain Eukaryota; kingdom Metazoa; phylum Arthropoda; class Insecta; order Diptera; family Muscidae; genus Musca; species Musca domestica. Next base: position 684,816 of record NW_026712309.1, on the reverse strand, counting down.
GGACCTGCATAGGTAACTTTTGTCACAAGCTATTACAATATTCAAATGCGAAACTTGAAAATAAAATACGTTTATAATGTAGCTAAAATCATCAAAATACCGAATATAGGGAGGTACCATGGTGGTTATAAAACGTGGATCTGCACAGACAATTTTCTGTCATAGGCTGTAATAGCAATTACGAACTTCAAATAAAAAATTTGAAACAATTCCGGTGAAAAATATCGCTAAAATCATCAAAATACCGAATATCGGGTGGTATCATTATATGGGGGCTATACGAAGACGTGGACCTACATGGCCCATTTTCAATACCAAAAGTCCTGCAGATATAGTACACATTTGAGTAAAATTTTATCAACCTACTTCATTTCGTTCGGAAGCTAGAGTGTTTTCCACAGACGGACGAACATTGATAAATCGACATAGAATTTTATGCTCATCAAGAATATACTTTGTGGGGTCTAAAGGTATATTTCGAGTTGTTACAAACGGAATGACAAACTTAACATACCCTTCCTACTATGGTAGAGGGTATAAAAGAGTTTACATGAGAAGAAAACTATAGATAGATTTTATTTTATAATCCATCTGGCATTTTGGGAGAGGGACCAAAATAGGTGAATAGGAGTTTGCCCAAAAATATGTAAGACCTCGAAATATTGGTCCTGCACATCGAAAACTTTGTATGGATCTTCCTATCTCGCCGAGCTAAGTCGACCTAGTTATCTATCTCCGTTCCTCCGTCTGTCCATGTTAATTTGTAATCAAGCTACAGGCCGCAATTATGGTCCGATCCTCACGCAATGGAAGTTGGGGTGAGGGTCTGAAAAGAAGACTATTATTTTTGAATATGATTTGAAGTGAACGGGTTGAAATGCACCAAAAAAAGATTTGATTATTTTAGCGACATTATTCACCAGAATTGTTTCAAATTTGGCATTTGAAGTTCTTAATGGATACTACAGCCTATTACAGAAAATTGTCTGTTCAGGCTCACAATGTACCTCCCGATCTTCGGTATTTTGATGATTTTAGCAGCATTATTCACCGGAATTGGTATTTTATGTTCTTAATTTGGTATCTTATGTTCTTAATAGATACTACAGCCTATGACAGAAAATTGTCTGTTCAGGTCCACGTTTTGGTATAGCCCCCATACAATGGTACCTCCCTATATTTTGTATTTTGATTTTTTAGCTACATTTTTCACCGACTTTTCTTTCAAGTTTCTCATTTGATTATGGTAATGGCTTATGACAAAAGTTGCTTATGCAAGTCCACGTCGTCGTGTAATAATATAACGGCTACATTCGGTATTTTTAAGAATTTTTAATGGAATTTTTTTTTGAAAATTGCCAAATTCGTTCCAAATGGTGGAGGGTATTCAAGAATATGTACCATACGGGTACGAATATCTCGGGGTCTTACAAAATAAATATTGTAAAATATGGAATATGGAGGGTATTGATGAGCGTTATGTTTGAACTAACCTCAATAATGAGGTGGATGATAGCTCGATTGATGGTGATCCCACAGTTACGTATTAGGAATTTCGGAATTAGGAATCCCAATCAGTTGGAAAACTTCAAAATTTACCATCCTAACCATCAACCAACCATCAATTTTGATTGAGGTGCTAGAATTCTAAGTCATTAAATTAGGGTCGCGAAGCTGAAATATATACCGGATTTTGAACCTTGTTGGCGTTTCTACATATACCACAAATATATACTACTAGCTGAACCCGGTGCGCTTCGCTACCCCTTTTGATTTTATATGCATTCAAAATTTTATTTACGAATATATGTTGGATAAAGAAAAACAAATTTAAAAATTAAAAAAAAAAATATTGCACTAATTTAATGCGTTAATAAACAAAATCATTACAAAATCAGTAACATGACATGCATACACGAAGGTTTGTCCTTTGAATTTATTTATTTCATAGCAAATACCAAGCGTGCAGGAAACTGCAATTTTTTGAAGTTGAGTGGTTTTTCTATCGCAATTAGTGAATTCGAGATAGCAACATACTTCGCCGTAATAAGAGTATTTCAAATAAATTGTTGTGTTGTTTTTTAGTATTAGCCTAAGGCGTTGTGGGTTAATGGTTCTTATTAAAATCATATCGCAATCTGATCCGATTTAAATATAATTTTAAAAAAATTACTTTTACACAAAACTCCGCCACACCTTTCATAATTCATTGAAATTGGTGCGTCAAATATGTGAAATCGGCCGAGAATATATGGGAGCTATATCCAAATCTTAACTAATTTCCAATTAATTTATCACATTTATAACCATATATATATATATATATATTTATAACCAAATTCCACCACATATTCTGAATTTCATTGGAATCGGTCGTATATATCGTGTTTGGTGCATAATATGTATGAAATCGGCCGAAATATATATGTTAGCTATATCCAAACCTCAACTGATTTCAATATAATTTGGCAATTTTTGCTGGTGCCAGATTTTATCTCTCTCGCTTTGGGAGCTATAATCACATCTGAGCGTATTTGAATATAATTTGTGAAATTTATTTTTGTACCAAATTTAGCCACTCATGCTTAATTTCGTTGGAATCGGAAATACGTATCGTGTTTTGTGCATCAAATATGTGAAATCGGCGGAAAATATATATGGGAGCTATATCCAAATCTGAACCGATTTTAATATAATTTGACTAATTTATTTTCTAATCAAAATCCCGTTACATATTCCAAATTTCTTTGGAATCGAACATACATATCGTGTATGGTGCATAAAATACATGAAATCGGTCGAAATATATATATGAGAGCTATTTCCAAATCTGAACCGATTTTAATATAATTTGACAAATGTATATTTGTTTTAATTTCCGCTACACATTCCAAATTTCATTGAAATTAGAGATACATAGCGTGTTTGGTGCATCAAATACATAAAATCGGTCGAAAATATATATGGGAGCTATATCCAAATCTGAACCGATTTCAATTTAATTTGACAAATTCATTTTGGCTCCCAATTCCGTTACTTATTTTAAAATTTATTACAATTGGAAATACATATCGTGTTTGGTCCACCAAATACATGGAATCGGCCGAAAATGTATATGGGAGCTATATCCAAATCTGAACCGATTTCAATATAATTTGGGAAATCAATTTTTTAGATAAAATCTATCACACGTTTCAAATTTCATTGAAATTGGGGATACATAGCGTGTTTGGTGCATCAAATGCTTGAAATCGGCCGAAAATATATATGGGAGCTATATCCAAATCTGAACCGATTTCAATATAATTTGACAAATTTATTTTCGGATTAAATCCCGTCACACATTCCAAATTTCATTGGAATCGAACATTCATATTGTGTTTGAGGCATCAAATGAACGAAATCGGTCGAAAATATATATGGGAACTATATCCAAATCTGAACCGATTACAATATAATTAGGCAAACTTATTTTAGTTCCAAATTCCATTACGTATTCCAAATTTGGAGACTGTATCTTAACCAATCAATAGATATGTGCATATAAAATCTAAATTTTTGGGAGGTACCTCCGATTCTGATGCTATATCTCCAGTTCCAAGTGGAAATTCAAAAATGTATATAGCCTATGTTACTTTCAGGCGATGTTGCAGTATATATGGAAATTTTCAGGAAAATCTATTCAGCGGTTTTCGAGTCCATAAATTACAAACAAACAAACAAACAAACAAACATACAAACATTTCCCTCTTTTATAGATATAGATCAATAAATATTCTACGGCCCTTAAAAAGCGTACGACTAAGTACAATCATTATATAGATGTTATAGCAAATACCCAGTATAAAATACAGACTCTTCGGCTTCGACTCTAATATTTTAAAACTTGAAGCGGTTGACAGTTCATACCACCTTGGTCAAAATAGAGAAGTATGTTGGGGTTCTATGATATCTATCATAATGAGAGCCTAATGCATATTTCATCAATGAAAATATTTAAAAAAAATAATTTTGGCCATTGGATTTGCATTTGGAACCAACCACAGTTCCTTATGCCATGCGTCACAGCCTTTTCCCGACACAGACAAATTGTTTAATCTGTAAAATGCAAATCGAATGTAATCCCTTTTTCCAAGCGTTCAACGCTTTCCCATAGAAATTCTTTTGGATAGAAAATAATGTTTTTTTTTTATAATCATGGAGGGCCTCCACAGATTGAATAGAGGACTCGATCTCAACAAATCCTACAAAATCATAGCTGTATATTCAGTTTTCTTATTTTTTAAATGTTCGTTACTTTTTTTTCTTGACCTTAAAAATGTCCAAAACATACTTACTTAGTGGACATATCTAACGGCGAATGCGGAAGTTAACTTTGATACAATGCAATTTTATTTCTTGAGCCCTTGAATATCATTCTTTTATTTTCATTTCGAAATAATCATCTAAATCACTTTATATCCATCAAAGTAATATGGAATTTAAGTAGACTACTTTTTATGACCTCCCTCATGCCATTGACCACTTATTTACTACCATTGTTAACTTTTGTTACTACATACATTCATTACATAGCAATACAGCAATAGCTGAGCAAAAACCAATCGCTTCAAAATACCATTTAGGGGTTTTTGTTGCGAAGATTTCTTTTGTTATGTTTCGTTTGTTTTTTCCCCCGCTCACTTTAACTTCATATGTAACATTTCGTGACTACAAAGTCCGGTAGTGAAATGTTGGCGTTTTTTCGCTTCGTGATCTGGTTTTTCAGAGAAACCTGGAAAAGTTTTTTTTCGGGAGTGATAATAGTAACACTTGTTTTTCGTCGTTTTTCGGAAATACCTTTAAAGTTGGGTATTGTTTTTGGGGAGGGTTTCCTTTTACGTTTTTGATAAAACCCAAAGACAGTGGTTTCAAAGGACTGTATCGAAATTTTTACTAGAACTAATGAAAATCTATAAGAGAGTAGTGAAATAACTGACTTAAATTTGGCACGAGGCTCAGTCTTGGTGCGTAGGCGTGTGATAAAGCTGTGTTTTGGAAAATACCTACAAACAGGATACGAAAAGTACTAAAATGTACTAAAATTGAATACTTTGTATTGGACAAATGGAATGAGCTAGAATTCGGAAATTTGGAATGACAATCACTGATGGATTGCAGGTTATATGCACAAAAGGTTTTTTGAAATTCGGTTGAAATTCGAACTTAAAGTTTACGAAAAGTTCTAAAATGGTACTTAACCTCTAAAATTGTACCATTTGGTATTATGTGATCGGATAGAGCTAAAAAGGATAAATTTGGTATGAGAATCAAAGTTGGCAAGTAAGTTTGATATATGAAAGTTTTTTCTTTGGGAAATTTGTACTAAGTGTGCGAACTGCACTAAATTGTACTAAATTTGGAACAGTTTGGTTTCGGTTGAATGGATGAAGCTAGAGATTTGAAATTTTGGGTAACTGTTGGTGGAAAATTTTAAGTGAAAAAATAAGTGCACAAAGACTACTAAATAGTACTATATTTGGTACAATTTGGTATTGGGGGAACAGATAGTGATTGTAGTTTGACATTTTAAATTTATTTATTTAAATTTAAAATTAAAGCCTGGACATATGGAGGTGGTCTCAGAAATGTGTACTATAATTGTAGGAAATGTACAGAATGGTACTATTTTTGGTACTGGGTGAATGGACAAATATACAATTCTGAGATTTTATATTCAGATTACCATTGTGTGTTTGAGATTTGGCTTGGTTTGGGAATTTGTCCCATATTTGTACGAAAAGTATAAAATGGTACTACAGTTGCTACTTTGGTAATATATTGAGGTTTCCGCTGGTATCTGGAATTGAAATATGAAAGTGATTTTGGATATATGTACTAAATTGTACAAAAAGTACTAAATAGTACTAAATTTGGTAATGGATGAAATTAAACAGCTGAAATATGATATTAGGGTCGCTGGTGTACTAAATACTACTAAAATAGAATTTGAGCTCTCTATTGGCTATTGAGCTCTCTTTGTTGTGTTTTGTATTTGGGTTTAGAAATGCGTACTATATTTGTACGAAAAATATTAAATGGTATTGAGTTTGGTATTGAGTGAAGGGGTAGAGCCGGAATCCCGAAAATAGATATTGTGTCTCTGTTGATATCTGGAAGTGGATGTCGAAATCTGTACTATGATTGTACGAAAAGTACAAATATTAGTAATGGGTATAAGAATAGAGCTGAAATTGTACGAAAAGTATGAAATATCACTAAATTTGGTATTGGGCGAAGGGATAGAGCTGAAATCTTGAAATTTAATATGGATGTCACTGGTATTGAGATTTGGAAGTGGGCTTGGAATTGCATGCTATATTTGTACGAAAATGGTAAATGGTATTTAATGGTACTAAATTTGGTATTGAGCGAAGGGATAGAGGCGGAGTTCCGAAATTTTATATTGGGGTTTTGTTGATATTTGGAATTGAGATATGGAAGTGGTTTTGGAAATATGTACTAAATTATACGAAAAGTACTAAATAGTACTAAATTTGGTTGAAGGAATGGAGCTGATATCCTGATATTTTATATAAATGTTACTCTTGGTGTGTGTGGTTTTAAAAATGTGTACTATAATTGTTCGAAAAGTTCTAAGTGGTACTAAATTGGGTATTGGGAGAAAGGATAAAGTTGGAATACCGAAATTTTATATTGCGGTCTCTGTTGGTATCTTGGACAGAGATATAGAGGTGGTTTTGTAAATGTGTACTGTAGTTGAACGAAAAGGAGGAATATAACTGAAATCCTGAAATAGTATGTGGATGTCGCTTTTTGTGTCTGTGGTTGAGAGGAGAAGCTGGTTTTGTATATGCATACTATAATTGTACTAAATTGCACAAAATTTGGTAATGGGGGAAATTAAAGAGCTGAAATCCTGAAATTTGATACTAAAGTCACTGTTGTACTAAATCTTGTATTAAGTGAATGCATTGATCTGGAATCCCGAAATTTTATATTGAAATTTACTAATTGGTACTAATTTTGGATAAGTTTCGGTGTCTAAGATGCAGATTGGTTTGGGCAAGCATAGGCTGTAGCGTTCACTACGAACTTCAAATACCAAATTCAAAATGCCAAATATCGGAAGGTACCATTATATAGGGGCTATACGAAGACGTGGACCTGAACAGACAATTTTCTGTCGTAGGCTGTAGAATCCATTACGAAATTCAAATACCAAATTTGAAACAATTCCGGTAAATAATGTCGCTGAAATCGTCAAAATATCGAATATCGGAGTTACAATTACAGGTGAGATAAAAAAACTGCAACAAAGTAAAACGTCATACTTATTAATTTTTTTTTAATTGTATAGCATCATATTTAAGAATAAGTGTAGATTCGTTCGAATTGGTCACCTTAGGCTCGAATTATGGCCTTCAAACGGCCAATGAAACCGTCACACGCTGCCCGAATGTTGATCTGCGGTATTTGGCCCTTGCTTTCCAAAATACTACAGACAGTCCAACGGATTGGTATCTGGAGATTTTGGTAGTCATTGTGCGCTGGAAATGAAGCGAGGGACGTCATTTTGTAACCTTTTTTGGCTGGCGCATGCTGAGTGCGATGGTACTGAGTCCTGTTGGAATGTCCAAGGTCTCCGGCCAAAATGCTTGCGTGCCCAAGGCTTTAATACACTCTCCAGAATATTTTCGCGATAATATTCGGCATTTATTCTGATGCCACGGCCGATTTAAACGAGCGGAGACCGACCAGCGACTTTTATGGCGGCCCACACCATCGCCATGTCCGGCGGTTTTCGGAGAAAACCAAATTCGGCAGTTCACCACTTTTGGCCCAGCGAGGCAAATCTTTAGCTCTTTTGAATCTATTTTTTTCTGTTGCGGTGTAAGTTCTTGCTCTTTTTGGAATTTCAATGGCTTTACCCCGACCTCATTTTTCAATATTTGACGAATGGAATATTGCGAAATGTTCAGCTCACGACTTATTTTTCGGCCACTGCGACGCGGGTTCCGATCAAGTCGCTTCTTTACTTTTTGAATCATTTCTGCTGATGCTGCTGTTTTGTTCCGTCCACTTCCTTGACGTCGGTCTACTCTACGAGAGATACAAAAGATTTATTCACATTTAAATGCTGTAGTGTTCTAACGATAGCCACTTGAGGTTTTCCTGCCAAATATAAAGAAATCACGCTTGAATTCCAACACGAATAACTTTTTTTTGGAAAATTCTTACCAAAATGCTTGTGTACGCTTGTAAACAATATAATGAGCTGTCACTGGAATAATTTTAACAGGTGTCGGATAAGTGGCTTAGAAATAACAACAGTCTGAAGTTGGTTGCAGTTTTTTCATCTCACCCTTTATGGTTCGAGGTGTTACAAACGGAATGACAATCTTAATATACCCTCTATACTATGGTGGAGGGTATTAAAACTGACTGATTATGTAACAGATTATTGGAATAGGATTAGTATGGGATCGGATTCTAAAAGGGGTTTACAACGGCAACTGCAGAGTTGAAGATATAAATTCGTATTTCATCAATTAAAAGCCCTTCAATTGTTTAATGGCAAAAACATGAAATTGCTTTTAAAACTTCTTACGAAACTGGTACTAAAAAGTTCCAAATGATGCAGATATAGTACTGGCCTAAAAAGAACAACCAGGTCGAAATTTTAATAAATTTCTTTCAAAGTAAAAATTGCGAGTGAAATTTGTAATTTGCCTAAAAACACTGTATCCCATCCGAATGATTTATACAAATTTATCGAGAATATCCCCCCACAAATATTTCGAATATTTAGTGCAGAGAACAGCAACAGACGTGTTGGTTCTTTTTTTTTTTGGTGGTTAACTGGTACTTTTTTATTGTTACCCTAAATTCGAAACATAATCCGTTGGGTCGTAAAACTATTTCACCAGTAACGCAAGAAATGGGGCCATCTACAATCGAAAAAAGGAACCTTTACCACCAACCTCTCCCCCCAAAAAGCAACAAAACGGCGACATAACTTTTATTCTCCGGTGCCTGTGTGAATGATGTCATGTTCCTGTTTTCGGCAATTTTTTGTTTTATTTTTTTGTGAACAAATTTTGGTTAAATGGTTTAAACTTTTATATCCCGTCATTGTTGTTATTGTTGTTAATGGTGGTTTTTATTCGAACTTTCCATACGAGAATAATGGTTACGGTGATGTCGGTGATGATGAAGGAGGACTCCTCCTGAAACAATGGCCATAAATAAGAAAGGAACAACAAATAGATGGCAGCATAAAAACCCCAAACGTCGATCCACTGTCTAAAGTGTGGTAAATCAAAGTGAGAAGTCTGTTAAACACTTGTGTTTTTTTATTTCTGCCACGTTTTCACCTGAGTAAAAAGTGTACGGTAGCTAGAGCAACTACAACGTCGCCATACATACATCTGAAGAAACACAAAGGACCGTTTAATTCGTTTTATTGTCTTTTTTATGATGTTTTTTATATTCTCTAAACTCCCGCCGTACCTTAGGGAATTGGCCACATGATTGCAACAATTATTCCGTGTGATAAAAAAACGCTTAATATGTGAAGAAAAATTTAACAGTCTAGGTGGTAACGAGCTATGTTATGTGACAAACAAGTTTGGTGTTAAGAGAATTCTTATTTAAGGACGTGTGACTTTTGAGAAATGTTACAGAGTCTTCAACTGATAATCATATGCTTCATTAACCCAGTCATACCAGAATATTTGCACTTAATACTGAATCTCTTGCATCATTATTATTAAACCTTAAAAAACTGCTTCGAGTTTTCGGCTTGTTGACAAAGACTACCTTCGACTTGTCGGGCATGATTTCATTCGGTTGGTCGATAGGGCTTCCATCGCATGTCGGTAAAGACTTCCTTTGACTTGTCGGTAAAAACTTCCTTCGCCTCGTCGAAAAGGCTTCCTTCGGCTTGTCGATAAAGACTCCCTTCGGCTCATCGATTAAGATATTTTTTGGCTTGTCGGTAAAGACTTCCCTCTGTTTGTCGATAAAGACTCCTTTCAGCTAGTCGTTAAAGACCTCATTCGACTTGTTGATAAAGATTTGCTTCGGCTTGTCGGGCATGATTTCATTCGGTTGGTCGATAAAGACTTCCATCGATGACGGTAAAGACTTTCTTTGGCTTGTCGGTAAAAACTTCCTTCGGCTCGTCGATAAGGACTCCCTTCGGCTTGTTGATAAAGACTCTCTTCGTCTCGCCGACAAAGACTCCCTTCGGGTTGTCGATTAGGATTTCCTTCGGCTTGTCGGTAAAGACTTCCTTTGGTTCATCGATAAAGACTCCTCTGTTAGTCGATAAAGACTCCTTTCGGCTCATCGATAAAAACTTAGAAAAAAAAAAACAATAGGCTCGTTTGTAAAGACTTCCTTCAACTTGTCTTTAAAAACCCCATCAACTCGGATAAAAAACTCCCTTCAGATTGCATATCGAAAATGCTCTCAGTTCTATAGCAACTCGTACATAGGGAATCCATGTTGAATAACACTTCAACTATAAGAAAACCGTTTTGAAATTCGGCTGGAGAATACATATTTCATACAAGAGGAGAGTAAAAATTGGACCAATATTGTTATACCCTACATCACACTGTGGTCAGGATATTATGTCATATGCATTGGTTTGTAACATAGAGAAGGAAACGAGAAAGATCCATAATTCCTTTTGATGATCTGCATCACACATTCTGAGTCAATTTACACATGTCCGTCCGTCTGTCCATGCATATTTGTAAACAAAGTGCAGGTCTCATTTATTGTACGATCGAGAAGATATTTTGCTCAAATCATTTGTTTGGGCCAAGGACGAATTAGAATTAGATATAGATATAGTTCCCATATATATCTTTGTCCAAATAGGATGAAATTTGGCACATACGATCATGTAAAGCAAAGAAATAAGTGAAATTCTCCACAGCCGTAATATGCACTCCGTAACAACGATATTCGGGTAAATATATCAAATATAGCTCTGAAATACCTTTATCAAATGTTATAGAGATCGGTCCAGATTTGGAAATAGTTCCCATATATACCTTCAACCGATTTCACGTTTATTGTGCCTAAAAAATACAATATCAGCTCAAATAAGATTGATTGATTGATTCTGCCAAATTTAGAGGGATTCGATTAAGAGGAGGATATACTTCTATATATTAGTTCCTTTCGGCTTTAAATTATATCTACTTTTAAACCATAATATGTATTCAAAATTTTATATTGATACCTTGAAAGCGACAAAAAAAGAAAGCGTAGACATTTTTTTGCATTATTTTTATCAAATACTAAGTACCTACATAAATCAATGTGGACTTTAGAGTTCTGGAGGAAGCGATATACGAGTTATCCAAATAGGACATCGATTATGAATATTTTTTTCAAGATGGATTTTATTTCACTGGGAACCAAAATTATATAATTAAAGATATATAACCTTTTGCATGTAGAGTTTTTATCTACTGAGAATTCAAAATTCTTGATTCGTCGAATTGGTCAGATCGGCTTTCCAATTGTTGGATCTTATGTATGCAGATCAAGATCAATCGATTGATTGCTGTCTAATGGAAATTTATAGGGAGATTTTAATTCTTTTTTAATTTAACACAGGTTCCCGCCAATGCAATCATAAATACCAAATCCGAGAATGCATATGCAGGGTGAGTTAAAAAATCTGCAACAAAGTCAAACGCCATAGTTTTTACATTTTTTTTTAATTTTATTGAATTAAAAGCAAACAAGTAAAAAAGCTGTAAGTTTGGCCGAGCCGATCTTTGAATACCCTCCACCGTTTGGTACAAATTTGGCAATTTTCAAAAGCATAAAATCCGTTAAAAATTCTGTTAAAATCTTACAACTACCGAATGTAGCCGTATATTACGACGACGCGGACCTGCATAGGCAACTTTTGTCACAAGCTTTTACAATATTCAAATGCGAAACTTGAAAAAAAGCTATTTATAATGCAGCTAAAACCATCAAAATTCCGAATATAGGGAGGAACCAGAGGAGTTGTAAAACGTGGACCTGCACAGACAATTTTTTGTCATAGTCTGTAGTATCCATTACGAATCAGCACAACTCCGGTAAATAATGTCGCTAAAATCATCAGAATATCGAATATCGGGGGCTACCGTTATATGGGGGCTATGCGAAGACGTGGACCTACATGGCCCATTTTCAATACCAAAAGTCCTGCAGACATAATACACATTTGAGTAAAATGTTATCAACCTACTTCATTTCGTTCGGAAGCTAGAGTGATTTCCACAGACGGACATACGGATAGACGGACGGACATTGATAAATCGACATAGAATTTTATGCTGATCAAGAATATATATACTTTGTGGGGTCTAAGATTTATATTTCGAGGCGTTACAAACGGAATAACAAACTTAATATACGCTCCATACTATGGTAGTGGGTATAAAAAAATTGTTTATGTAGCCAAAATCATTAAAATACCGAATATCGGGAAGTACCGCTATATGGGGGCTATACGAAGACATGGACCTACATGGCCCATTTTCTGTCTTAGGCTATAGTATCCGTTACGAACTTCAAATACCAAATTTGAAACAATTCCGGTGAAAAATGTCGCTAAAATCATCAAAGTACCGAATATCGGGAGGTGCGGTACGGTACAGTCATACTTGGACATAAAAAGACAGTTCTATGCAAGGATGTTGCCTATATGCTAGGAACACAAACAGAAAATTCTGGCTAAAATTGTGACTAAAACCACCAAAACATCTTAAATATGGCGGTATAGTTTATAGGAAAAATGCCAAAACGTGGACCTGCTGGCCCATTTTCAATACCAATAGTCCTGCAGACAAAACACATATTTGAGTAAATTTGATCAACCTACTTCAATTCGGACGGTCATCGTTAAATCGGCGTAAATTTATATGCTGAACAAGAATATATAAACTTTGTGGTGTCTAAAATGTATATTTCGAGTTGTTACATACGGAATGACTTTGGAAGCTATAAGGCTACATAAACAAACGAATTGTAGTGATGTATGTTATTTTTGTTATTGGGAACTTGCACTTGAGAAACGTTGAAAATGTGCGTAGAATCATAAAAATATTGAATATCGGGAGACACCATTATAGGAGAGCTATACGAAAATGTGGGCCTGTATAGAAAGTCGTACCAACTCCAAATACAAAATTTGAAACCAATCCCTTGAAAAATGTTGTGTAAATCTAAATACCGAATATTGTGAATACCATTATATTCCATCTCTGGGAAAACAGTAAATTCAGTTGCAAAAAATGTTGGCTAAACACCAAAAGATCCTTAAATCAGCACAGATTTTTATATTGACGCAGTATTGAGTGCTGATCAAGAATAGATTTGCGTCGTTTGCTGTCGAAACATGTTATTTGGATAATTTACAAACATAATGATGTCAATAGCAAGGCATAGCATATAAAATAAGCTACATTCACATTTATTGTGTAATTGTATGTTCAATTTTTTTTTATTACGAATCTTCAAAACTTTTCTCAACCCTCAACTATTCTCAAAAACCTCTTAAGAAGTTTTCCCTTAAATTACACATGGTCCAAACAACACACTTTAAATTCAACAAATACTCTATTAATAATTTATGATTATCGCTTTTGCCATAATAAAATATCTATGTTTTTTTTCTCATCTTCGACTTCTAACCAATATGGATTTTTTACGATCATAATAGCCATCGGAATAACCAACAAAGTGCCATTGAAACTGCATTGGAAAAACGACAGAGAGGGAGAGGAAAAGGACGAAGAAAACGACGATGATGACGATGAGGTTGATGTGAAAATAAAAACGACGCATTGTAAATAAAAGCTAAGGCAACATTTTTGACTTATATTGCGTCAATAACAAACAATAAAAACAGCAGCAGCAGCAGCAACAACAACATTGTGATTTATGCGATTTATGGATGTGGCTATGAATCCGTTTGGCTGAATGTGGACAAGAACAAAAACAAGAAGAAGCAGAAGCAAAAAAACGGATGCGGATACAAATTTTATGTTATGTTTTGCGTCGTCTGCTGTCGATTCTTTTTAATTTTTGCTGCTATTTTCGACACTTTGCAGCTGTTTGGAGAGAAAATGAACTTTTTTTTTGGTATTGCCATTATTATCATTATTATGATTATTATTATCATTATGAGGATGTCAGTGAACTTTTGACGTAGTGATTATGCATTTATTATCGATTTTCTATTTAAATGCTTCTTTTTATACCATATGCACTTAAATTAATAATCGAATTGAATCAACATGTCAAATTAGCGGAGTACCCTATCATCTATTATTGTCGTTCACATAAGTTTGGGGAATCGTAAATAATATTCTTTTAAATATTTTAGTCCCAACTACACTTTTTTGGCGTCTTTGGTAAGATTTGATACTCAGTCTCATCCAGCCCGATGGTATCCTTTAGGAAAAGCAAAAATTTTTTTGTTGTATACATAAAAGAGTAATTACTGACTGACTGGAATCAGCGCCCAGACGACGAATCTTGAAATTTTACACATGATCAGTCTTGATGTATATCCGTGCGATAAAGCTGGGTTTTTGTATATTCGTACTAAAAGCGTACGAAAAGTACTAAAATATTAAAAAACTTTGTATTAGGCAAACGGAATGATCTAGAATTCGAAATAATAATCACGACGTAGTGAAGGATGGATGTACCAAAGTGTTTTTGAAAATGCGGTTCGGATTAAGGTTTCGACAAGATCTAAAATGGTTCTAAACTCCTAAAATGGTACCATTTGGTTCTAAACGGATAGAGTTGAAAACTGAACTGAAATTCGGTATGAGAATCAAGGTTGGAAAGTAAGTGTGATATGAAGATGGTTTTGCAAATGTGTACTAAGTGTGCTAATTGTACTAAATGGTACTAAATTTTGAAAAGTATGTTTTAGGGTGAACGGACGAAGCAGAAAAGATGTCTTGTGGTCCCTGTTCGTGGTAGATTTGAAATAAAATAGTGATTTTGGAAATGTGTACAACAAGTGCACCAAAGTACCAAATAGTGCTATAATTGGTACAATTTGGTATTGGCTGAACAGGTGGTTTGGAAATGAGTACTATATAAATGTACAAAAAGTTCTAGGTGGTACTAAATTGCGTATTGGGTAGAGGGTGGTAAATAAATCCTCAAATTTTACATGTAGACAACTTTCTGGCGTTGAGATCCCGAGGTGGTTTTGAAAATGTGTAGCATAATTGCTCGGAAATTTCTAAATGGTACTTAATTTTGTATTGAGTGACGGGATAAAGCTGGAATCAAAGAATTTGATATGGATATCACTGTTAATAACTGCTATTGATTAGAGGAGCTGGTTTTGGATATGCGATAAATACGGGTGAAATAAAAAAAACTGCACCAAAGTCAAACACCATAATTTTTACTATTTTTAATTTTATTGAATGAAAGCAAATTATGTCGGAAATGGCATCAAATTTTAGAATGAGTTTAGATTTGTTCGAATTGGTCACCTTGGGCAAAAATTATGGCCTTCAAACGGCCAATGAAACCGTCACACGCTGCCCGAATATTACTCTGCGTTATTTTTGGCCCATTCCAGCCGAAGCGCTTGCATGAGGTGATCGACACTTTGGTATTTTTTAGTGCCAACCTTGCTTTTCAACATACTCCAGACAAAATAGTCGAACGGATTGGTATCCGGAGATTTTGGTGACCATTGTTAGCTGGAAATGAAGCAAGGAACCTCATTTTGTAACCACTCTTGGGTGGCGCATGCTGAGTGCGATGGTGCTGAGTACTGTTGTAATGTCCAAGGTCTGCGGCCAAAATGTTTGCGTGCCCAAGGATTTAATACACCCTCCAGAATATTATCGCGATAATATTCGGCATTTATTCTGATGCCTTGGTCGATTAATACGAGCGGAGAGCGACCATGGCCGGCGCTTGAGTTCTAGTGGCCAACCGAATGTGCACATTTTCAGTTGACCTCTTTGGCAAGTAAACACGATCATTTTGTTTGTTTACAAACTGCTGGCCAACGAATGTTTTCTCATCGGAGAAAAGCAAATTCGGCAGTCCACCACTTTCGGCCAAGCGAAGAAACCCTTTAGCTCTTTTGAGTCTATTTTCTTTCTGTTGCAGTGAAGGTTCTTGCACTTTTTGGAATTTCAATGGCTTTACTCCGAGCTTATTTTTCAATATATGCCGAATGGAATATTGCGATATGCTCACGAGTCATTTTTCGGCCACTGCGAAGCGGATTTCGATCAAGTCGCTTCTTTACTTTTCGAACCATTTCAGCTGATGTTACTGTTTTCTTCCGTCCACTTCCTTGATGTCGGGCTACCCTACCAGTATCATGGTAACGAGCGATGGTACGAGACATAAAAGATTTATTCAAAATTAAATGCTGGAGTGCTCTAACGGTAGCCACTTGTGGTTTTTTTTTCTGGAAAATTCTCGCCAAAATGCTTTTGTAAGCTTGTAAACTATGTAGTGAGATGTCACTGGAATAATTTCGGACGAGTGCAGTTTTTTCATCTCACCTTGTAATAGTCGAAAAATATATGTGAATAAAATATGCAATATTTTTAGTACAAACATTCTAAAATATTATTGAAAAAATTAAGTTTATTTTTGGAATTACATTTTAATCCTTTCTTGAGGAATGGACAAGTTAAAACAATCTCAACCATTTGGAAGGAACTTTAAAATTGAAAAAAAAAAAACATTTCGTCGAAAAATATCTTTTAGGACCTTCAAGTACGAAGTTTGTAACTTCTGGTATATAACATCGCTAAAATCATCAAAATACCGAATATTGAGAAGTACCGCAAAATACACATGTGTGCAAAATTTTAGGCTTCTATCTCAATTTGTTCGAAAGATAGCAGATAGACATACGGACACCGCAAAGATTTTACGCTGACCAAGAATGTATATTCTTTGTTAGGTCTGACATTAGTATTTCGAGGAGTTACAAACGGGATGACAAATTAAATAGGATGGTGGAGGGTATTAAAATTGTATTAAATAAATTAAACTTTTGGGTCAATTTTATTTGCAATTTAAATTCGTTTTATTTCCATTTTTTTATTCCAGATGAATTAAATATATTAAATTGTTACCTTTCTATGTCAACATTTAGCACTACAAAATATGAACAGCCATCTATTAACCCGAATAACACCTTAACTCTTCATAATTTGCACCAAAATTTAATGGGCTGATTAGCAAGGTAAACGTCATCATCCGCTTATCATTCATCAAATTCTAGCCACAAAATCCTCATTTTTAACACTTGTGAAAAGTTTCAATTTTATTTGTTTTGGAAAATAGTCTGCTAACTTTTCCCCTTGACGAAAGTAGGTTTTGCCGAGATTTGCCAACAACTGGTTCTCTAACACTCACACACACACACTAACACCACCACAAAGTCATAAACATTATGCCCACAAATAATTAGTCTAAGAGAGCACTTAATTAACACTAGGAACCCCGTTTTTTCGTGTTTGCCAGGCCGACTTTGTCGGTCGGCTATTCATGATTCACGTGTTCCCCGTAAATTTGTATGTTCCTGTGTAGGTATGTATGTTAGTATGTATGTGTGTGTGAATGTCTAGCTAGCCAGCATTTGTTTGTTAAGATATGTAAGAATATGTGTTGCAATCAACAGCTTTTGAGCTGATGTCTAGACAAAAATGTTTCTACTCATTCGGTGAATGCTTTGAAATGATTCTCTGGGTTTTTTTATTTATAAACCTAAAAAACACAAAAATTAAAACAAATGTTCTTATTAACATTTAGGCTTTTGTGGCGAAAATCAAGTGAGAATCCAAAAACGTAACATTTTTTCTGTGCTTTATTGGTGTTGGGCTGGCGAGATAGGGTAGAGTCCCGCATTCGTCACAACGTTTCATTGTCTCTTTGTAGACAGGGTTATTTGTTGGGTTGTAAATTTGGGCCAGGAGATGTGTTACAAACGAAACGTAAATGAGAACCACTTTAAAGAACATGATTGTCAATGTGACGTTTAAGTGTAGACATTTGATAATAAGTTGCGCCTTTTTTGAGTTAAAGGTTTTCTTTGTAATATAAGCATGGGGTGCGTGTGGCGTATGAGTATTGTCAACACTTATATGTCAAACTGAACTTTTCGTTCGGAACGTAAAAGAAATGGATGGGGTTATTCACAACCTATTTTATCAGTTGGTTTAAAATTTGGGACAAATTCTTTGTTAAATCAGACAAATCATACAATGGTATACCGATATTCGGTATTTTGATGATTGTAGCGACATTATTCACCAATTTTTTTTTCTTCAAGTTTCGTATTTGAATATTGTAATGGCTTATGACAAAAGTTGCCGGTCTGCGTCGTCGTTTGAACCCTAATATAACGGCTGAATTCGGTATTTTTTAATATTTGAACAGAAATGTTAATGGATTTTATTTGTTTTTTTTTTTTTTTTTAACTGCCAAACTGTTTTCAAATGGTGAAGGATATTCAAAGTTCGGCCCGGTCGAACATACTGCTTTTTTACTTGTTCAGTACTGAAAATGCACAATTTGTTCAGTTTGACAAAAAATTTTCATTCTTGCTTCATACATCGTACATCGTAGTGTTCAGACTTTAAAGGTTTTATAAATTATTAAGGTTTCCCTTTTGTCGGAAAGAATAAAGAGAAAATGTTTACCTTTTACACAAGAAAGTCATCAAAATATTTCATTTTAAAGTCTTCCGAGGAGGATGTTAGAAAACACCTACATATCTCACTCCCAGACAACAACAAAGATCTCAACATCAAATTTTGAGATTGCAGCTCTATTCCTTCAGTCCATACCCAATGTAGAACCACTTAGTAATTTTCGAACAATTAGAGTACACATTTGCAAAACCACCTCCGTATCTTAAACAAACACACCAACAGCGATATCTATATAAAATTTCAGGATTTCAGCTTTCTATTCTTTCATACAATAGTCCATAGTTCTTTTCCGTACACATTTCCAAAACCATCTCCATATCTCAATTCCAGAGAGCAACAGAAAACTTTTTAATACTTTTTGTACATATATAGGACGCATTTCCAAACCACCGCCAAATCTCAAACACAGATAACTTCGGTAATCTTAATATAATATTTCAGAATTATATATGATCCATATGTCCAGGCTACACATGTACAGCGATCCTAAAACCATATTTCAGATATCAAGCACTATTTGTTCACCCAAAACCTAATTGTAACAAATATAGAACTTTTAGTACTTTTAGTGCACTTGCAGTAAACACTTTCAAAAACAACTTTATCACAAACCTACCACCAACAGGGACCCCAATACAAAATTCCAGAATTCCAGCTTCGTCCGTTCTCCTTAAAGCAAAATGTTCCAAATTTAGTACCATATAATACAGTTCCCACAATGGGTACACATTTTCAAAACAACCTTCACATATCAAACATACTTTCCAACCTCGATTTTCATACCAAATTTCAGGTTTTTAGATTTTTTCCGATCACATAATACCAAATGGCACCATTTTAGAAGTTTAGTACTATTTTAGAACTGTTCGTAACCTTAGAGTTTGAATTTCCAAGAACTTTTTGGTACATCTATCCTGCACTCCATCAGTGACTTTTTTCCACATTTTAGAATTCTAACTCATTCCGATCCTCCAATACGAAGTATTAAATTGTTAGTAAATTTTAGAACTTTTCGTAGCCTTTTAGTACGAATTTCAAAAACCCAGCCCTTTCACATGTCTACGCACGTGCAAAATATCATGATTCTAGCTTCAGCCGTTTCGTCTGGACTTTGATTCTCAGTCAGTATGTCAATTATTTCAATATATTTTAGAAAAACCGTATTTTTAAAAAATGTTGTTAAGGTCTATTCCCCTGAAGTGCCCCAGATCTGGAATTGTATCCCTTCTACGAATTGTTTCCTAAAGTTTCATCTTCTTCCTCCCATTAGCTGTTTGCTTCGCTTTCCCTATCAAGCACTGCAGATCATCGGAGTAATAGCCTACCTTCCACTCTTTCGTGTTTTCTTTTTTTCTCCGCTGTCAAAAATAATTATATCTTCTTACATTCATTAGGAAAACCCCGTCAAAATTAAAATAAAAACACTATTTTCTCAATATTTGATTGATTGATTGCTGAAGACAAGTCGTAATGAAAATAACTGCTACAACCAACAATGGACCGCAAAGATTTATCTACAAACAATTTTGGAAACAAATCAAAACTGTTGTTCTTGGCAATTATGCAGTTGATGCCATTCTTTCGACTCGAGTAAATCATTTTTTATCAGCTGCTGCAGTTGCAACTAAAACTAATTCACTGCGGCAGCACTCACACACACACAGACAAATCTCAACGAAACAAAAAAGCACAAAAAGTGATGAATGAAAAAATCTAAACAAAATCACACAACACAGCTTTTAATTGTTCTTAAACAAATAAAAAAAATGATTGCAACTACAATTCATTCATGACAATCTGCAGAAGTGCAGACAAATAACAAGTAGAGATTATAGATGTGTATGACAGCGATGCCACATTGTGAAAAACGACTTACTTATCGAAGAAATTGTTTTTAAAATTTGAATTTAGAAAAAAACTTTGGGGCATGGTACAATGATATCAAGGTAGGGCTATGATACCATATGATTTTAATTTTTTTATTTTCTTGGCTTAATATGTCATCTTTATTTGTTTATGTATGTGTTTTCTTTTCAATAACAAAAAAAATGTTCAGAAAATATTCAAATTCGGATGTTTTCAAAATGTTTATTTCAACGTATGCATCAACAAAATCCAGAGTTTTTGTAGCGAAATAATCCTTTAGAGATATATAGTACATGATTTTGAAAAGAAGTGTTGACCTTTCATTCAGTTATCGCGGTTTTCAATTATTTATTCAAAATAAATGCAACAAGTTGTTTGATTATTTATTGTTTTGATACTAATTCTGACATTACAAGCCAAACAGGTAGACCTATATACTTGCAATTTTTTCAAAGTTGGCCTACCTTCTCTTCATTGTACCATGCTTTGGGGGGGCTTCATGTAAAATGTAATTTTTTACCAAAAACTTCCCATGAAAAGTATTTAATGAAAAAACTCTAAATTGAACAGATTTTTCTCAATTTTTGAACAGTTGTAATCTAGTCTAATCTGGCAACTCTTGACTAAAATGTATCAATGAACTTGCACCATAGAATCCCATTAAATCGTACAAGACAATCAAACCTCCCCCCCCTGCACGCTAATGATGGCACATAGAAGATACTAAACACGGAAGTTTTGACAACAATAATGCCATCTATCAGTTGGCTGAAGTTTGGCATTTTTTTCTCTCATATTTTTGATAACTTGAAATTGGATGGATTTGCTGCATAATCCTAATCCTTGTATCCACTCGTTTTATAATAAACAATTCTATAAGATTGCACTTGCAATTTAGTGGTCATAAATTTTTAACAGAGTTGCCAACACAGAAAAAAGAAAACTAGTAGCGAAAGAACATTACTTCGAGGGCGCCCACTATTTGATACCCAATTATGTAAAGACCCAAATAATTGAAATTAATTAGGAGGAACAGTAATGTGGCGGGGTCATGCCAAATAGTTTTTTAACAACTTAAAACGACAAAAATTAATTGATTTGGTTTCGGAAATGGGTCCTATATGAGACCCAATAGTGTTGAATTTTTTGCAAGGGACATACTGATAACTCCAAATTTTGTTGGAGTTTCAGAAAATGTCAAAATTAGAACTTGTTCTTGTTAGAACTCCACAGACATGCAGGGTGAGATGAAACAAGTTAAAAAGCAGTAAGTTCGGCCGGGCCGAACTTTGAATACTCTCCACCATTTGGAACGAATTTGGAAATTTTCAAAAAATAAAATCCGTTAAAAATTCTTTTAAAATCTTAAAACTGCCGAATGTAGCCGTGAACCTACATAGGCTTTGTTTGTCATAAGCCATTAACATATTCAAATTCGAAACTTAAACGGTGAATAGTGTAGCTAAAAGCATCAAAATACCGTATATAGGGAGGTACCGTTATATCGGAGCTATACGAAGACATGGATCTGCATAGACAATTTTCTGTAACAAGCTGTAGCATGCATTACGAACTTTAAATACGACATATCAAACAATTTCGATGAGTATTGTACCTAAAATCGTCAAAATGCCGAATATAGGGAGGTACTCATATATGGGGCTTATCCGAAAACCTGGACCTGCATACACAAATTTCTGTCACAGACTGCAGTTCCCATTACCAACTCTAAATACGTAATTTGAAACTACTCGGGTGAATAATGACGTTAAATCATCAAAATACCGAATATTGGGAGGTACCGTTATATGGGGGTTATATGAAGACGTGAACCTGCACAGACAATTTTCTGTCATAGGCTGTAGCATCCCTTACGAACTTCAAATACAAAATTTGAAACGATTCCGGTGAATAATGTCGCTAAAATCATCAAAAAACCGAATATCCAGAGGTACCGTTATATGGGGGCTATATGGAAACGTGGACCTACATGGCCCATTTACGAACTTAACCTGGCTTGCAAAATAAACATATGTGCAAAATTTTAGCCTTCTATCTCAATTCGTTCGAAAGATAGCGTGATTAAAACAGACAGACAGGCTGACATCGCTAAATCGACTTAGAATTTTACGCGGATCAAGAATATATATATACTTTGTTGGGTCTGACATGAGTATTTCGAGGAGTTACAAACGGAATGATTATTCCAGTGACAGCTTATTATATTGTTTACAAGCGTACAAAAGAATTTTGGAGAGAATTTTCCAGAAAAAAGTTATTCGTGATGGAATCCAAGCGTGATAGTGTGATTTCTTTAAATTTGGCTGGAAAACCACAAGTGGCTATCGTTAGAGCGCTACACCATTTAAATGTGAATAAATCTTTTGTGTCTCATAACATCGCTCGTTACCGTGATGCTGGTAGCGTAGCCCGACGTCAAGGAAGTAGACGGTAGAAAACAACAACATCAACAGAAATGGTTAGAAAAGTAAAGAAGCGACTTGATCGAAACCAGTGTCGCAGTGACCCGAAAATGTCTCGTGAGATGGACATATCGCAATATTCCATTCGGCAAGTATTGAAAAATGAGATCGGGGTAAAGCCATTGAAATTCCAAAAAGTGCAAGAACTTACACCGCAACAAAAAGAAAATAGACTCAAAAGAGGTAAAGTGTTGCTTCGTTTGGCCGAAAGTGGTGAACTGCCGAATTTGGTTTTCCCTGATGAGAAAACAGTCGTTGTCCAACAGTTTGGAAACAAACAAAATTATCGTGTTTACTTGCCAAAGAGGTCAGCTGAAAATATACACCTTCGGTTGGCCGCCATAACTGCCGATGGTCGCTCTCCCCTCGTATTAATCGACCATCAGAATAAATGCCGAATATTATCGCGAAAATATTAAGGAGGGTGTATTAAAGTTTTGGATACGCAAACATATTGGCCGCAGACCTTGAACACCAACAGGACTCAGCACCATCGCACTTAGCACGTGCCACCCAAGAATAGTTAAAAAATGAGATTCCTCGCTTCATTTCCAGCACACAATGGTCACCAAAATATTCGGATACCAATCCGTTGGACTATTGTGTCTGGAGTATTTTGGAAACCAAGGTTGACACTTAAAAATACTAAAGTGTCGATCACCTCAAGCAAGCGCATCGCCGGGAATGGGCCAAAATGGCGCAGTACAACATTCGGTCAGCGTGTGATAGTTTCATTGGCCGTTTGAAGGCCATACTTGGTGCCAATTCAAACAAAATTAAACTTATTCTAAAATTTAATGCTATTTCCAACATTTTTTGTTTTCAATTAATAAAATTTTAAAAATGTAAAAATTATGGCGTTTGACTTTGATGCAGTTTTTTTATCTCACCCTGTATTGGTCATGAATTCTTAACAGAGTTGCCACAACAAGAATAGAAAACAAGTAGCGAAAGGACATAATTCCAAAAGGGTCCACCATTGGATACCCGATTTTTTTAAGACCTTATAGTGGAAAATAATTGAAAATAGTGGGGGAATATCAGCAATATGGCAGAATCATTCCTTTTACAATTTGAAACGACAACATTCATTTGATTTGGTTAGAAAATGGGTCTAAAAACGACCAGTATAAGGTCCAACAGTGTTGATTTCTTGCAAGGGGGTAACAGAAGCTGCCGTTGTTTGAAGTCCAAAGACATACCCGTAAATGCATTTCTAAACCATTTGGGGTGGCGCCCAACGGGCATTATTTTTGCCCATTTCATATAAAAGTTTTTTATCTAGTGTACGCCTGTAGCTCAACATTACAAAATATTCGGTCAACTTATTTTAAGTATTAAAATCATTGCATTCCTTTTTATAATCACCGTCCAATGGGCGCCTAATGCATACTTTTTTCACGATCCCTTTCGAGGCTTCGTTATGTCTTATCCTTTTTATACCCTACACCACAAGGTGGTCAGGGTATTATGTCTTTGTGCATTTGTTTGTAACAGGCAAAAGGAAACGAGATAGACCCATAGTTTCTTTTGATGATCTGCATAGAATCACTTTCTGAGTTGATTTATGCATGTCAGTCCGTCATCCGTCTGTTCGTCTGTCCATGTATTTTTGTAAACAAAGTACAGTTCGCATTTATTGCTCTATCCAGATGAAATTTTGCACAAATCATTTGTTTGGCCCAAGGACGAACCCTATTGAAATTGGAGATAATCGGTCAAAATTTAGATATAGCTCCCATATATATCTTCATTCGATTTGCCTTTTATTGTGCACCAAACGTGTAATATTAGCCCGAATAGTATGAAATTTTGCACATACAACCAAATTAGGCCTGAAAATAAGTATGCCAAATTTGATCGAAATCGGTTCAGATATAGCTAAGCTCCCATATATATTGTTCATCCGATTTGTTATTTTTGTCCTTCGCAGCCGTAATATGCCCTCCGTAACAACAATACTTGGGGAAATATATCAAAAACAGCTCAGAAATATCTTTGCCAAATTTTATAGAGATCGGTTCAGATTTGGATATAGCTCCCATATATATCTTTATCGGATTTCAAATTAATTTTGCACCAAATGGGCAATACAAGTCCGAATTTGAAAGATACAAATGCTTCGGCATATTTAGTCCTTTGAACTTTAAATTATAATTATAATCATAGCGTGTATGATTGAATTCTCCCATAAAAACTTTTAATTTTTATGCGGAGCTCTACTATATTAGCAAAGTGGTGTAGGGTATCATAAAGTCGGCCCGCCCGTCTTTAGGACTTTCTTTACTGGTTTCATAATTGCATATATTACTTTTGTTTTTTAAACCCCGAATTCCTAGTTTATGATTCTTATTTGAGTTTTCCTTGCTTGCCTTTGGAGCACAATTTAAATGGTTTTCGGCCAGGCAGCCTGCCTCTTTGTCTTCCATAGCATTGGCCTGCGGTCTCCTTGTCATGGAGTTCATCATCATGCAGCGTTAGAGATTGATGCCACATTTTATGTTGTTAGCCTTGTTTCGGTTACGAAGAGTGCCTGACATTAGGCGTATAAATCATTTCCAAATTATTTAGTTTTGCACTTACTTCGGCAGCGCCATTTTTTACAATTTACGACCTCGGCAAGGGGAAGAGATAGCGTGCAGGGTGACTTAAACAAAAACCGGTATGTGGAAAAGGAAAATATGTATGTATACACACTTATTTATGCTCTTTTTTTAATTTAATTAAAGTTTCCAACAAATTATATGGGTCGTGGTAGAAAATATGTATATTCGGCAAAGGATAATGGAAAATAATATTAAACAGAATTAGGATTTTAAAGTGAGATATTGTTAAAATAGGAAATAGATTTGTTGATTTACATAAGAAAATGCTAAATTTAACTTCATTCAATCAAAAACCTCAGAGTATCATGAAAATAGTTTAGTTTGGCCGGGTCGAACTTGTTATACCCTCCACCATTTGGGAAGTAAGGATTGGGGCTAGACAAAAAAACGTTGACTTATATAAAAATTGTTCTTATACAGAAGTAAAACCCGTTACTATATCCAAATACGAAATTTTAACGAAAATGTGGACCAATATAGACAATATTTTGCCACAGGAGGTAGAACCCATTAAGAACCCCAAATACCATATTTATACCCTACACCGTAAAGTGGTAAGGGTATTATAGCTTTGTGCATTTGTTTGTAAAATGGAGAAGGAAGCGAGATAAACACATAGCTTCTTTTGAGGATCTTCATAGAATCACTTTCTGAGTCGATTTATGCAATTCGGTCCGCCAGTCTTTCCGCCTGTTCAGGTTATTTTTGAACAAAACCACAGACACCAACAGTGATATCCATATCAAATTTCAAGATTGCGGCCCTATTCATTCACCCTATACCAAATTTAGTACTTTTTGTACCATTATCCACCTCCATATCTCAATTTCAAATATTAACAAAGACCTCAATGCAAAATTTGAGGATTACAACTCTATTCCTTTGCCCAATACCAAATTTAGTACCATTTAGTACTTCTCGTGCAATTATAGTACAGATTTCCTAAACCATCTACACATCTATAATTTCAGATTACAGACACTGTCTATTCACACAATACCAAATATAGTACTATTTAGTACTTGTCG
The DNA here is from genome assembly GCF_030504385.1 of Musca domestica. Taxonomy (NCBI): domain Eukaryota; kingdom Metazoa; phylum Arthropoda; class Insecta; order Diptera; family Muscidae; genus Musca; species Musca domestica. Next base: position 658,087 of record NW_026712309.1, on the reverse strand, counting down.
TGCACTTTTAGCACACATTTCTGAAATCACCTCTTTACCACAAACCTAACACCAACAGGAAACTCAATACAAAATTTGAAAATTTCAGCTTCAATCGTTCATCCTAAGCCAAACTGTTCCAAATTTAGTACCATTTAGGAGAGTTCGAACATTTAGTACACATTTCCAAAACCTTCATATATGAACCCAAATTTCCAACCTTGATTCACATTCCAAGATTTTAGATTTACGTTCACATAATACCAAATGGTACCAAATGTTGCACATTTTAGTTCTGTTTGTACACATGCAGTGCAAATTTCCAAAAATCCTTTGATATGGAGGGCTCACTGCTATACCGAACCAAGTCATGAAAAAAAAAAATGCCGAAATTAGTGCCAATGTCCCCGTATATGGAAACTCTGTTTACTCTGTAAAGCACAATGTCAAAAAGCGTTTCGTTCCAAAGATAACGGTAAAAAACCTAAGTCAACGACTGTCATTTTCGACTTTTTTCAAAGCAAAAATGAACCAAGTCGGTGTGTTTCACTTTGAATCAGTACTATTAATATAAATATAAAAAAATCAGTGTTTTCTATAAATGGATAGTAATAATAGCAGTGCTAGTGATTTTTCCAGTAATGAAGATGAGGAATATTTGCCAGCCCCAAAAATGATGAAGACGGAAATGACGAATTTTTATGTGTAAATATTTGTTGAAACCATAGTAAAATTAAGAAGGTAAAGTCATTTCAAATAAGCATATCCATCTCTGCATTCTGTGTAATTTACTCTGTCAAATTTCCCTGCCTAGAAAGCAGGTTCCCATCTCTGATTTGTATGTACAATGGATTTATAAATATACATTTTGACAATGAGATGTTGTCAAATGCATAACTTTGAAAAGAAAAACAAATAAAAAGCTGTAAGTTCGGCCGGGCCTCCGCCATTTGGTACAAATTTGGCAATTTTCAAAAAATTAAAATCCATTAAAAATTCTGTTAAAATCTTAAAAATACCGAATGTAACCGTATATTAGGGGCTATACGAAGACGTGGACCTGCACAGACAATTTGCAGTCATAGGCTGTAGTATTCACTACGAACTTCAAATACTAAATTTGAAATAGTTCCGGTGATAGTACCGCATATCGGAAGGTACCGTTATATGATGGCTGTACGAAGACGTGGACTTACATGGCCCTTTTTCAATACCAAAAGTCCTGCAGACATAATACACATTTGAGTAAATTTTCGACATAGAATTTAAAGAATTTATATTATGAGTTCTAAAATGTATATTTCGAGTTGTTGCACACGGAATTACAAACGTAATATACCCTCCATACTATGGTGGAGGGTATAAAAATGTAAACATATAATTGTAAACATATAATTTTTTTGACTTGGTTCGCTTTAGCTGTGAAACCTTGGAATTTTATTCAGAGTAATAATGAACCAAAGTAGATTTTTTTGTTGTTGAATATTTTTTTAGTAATATATTTAAATTATTTTTATTTTAAATTAATATCATTAGTTAATTTAGTATATAGACTTTTACATTTTCTTTTGGTAGACTAAAATATTCCTTCCAGAAATTAATGGCAGTGCATTTACTTTACCTCTAAATATCTTCGAACAAAGTTTTTATGACTTAGTTCGTTGTAGCTGTGAGCCCTTCATATATCAATCAAATACTCCGTCAGTGACCCTCATATCAAATTCTAGCTCTACTGGCTTCTCAAATGCGAATGACCCCCATATTTAGTTTTGGGTCTTTACGTACCATTCTAGTACGCATTTTCAAAACCCAGCCTTTACTGAAATATTCGGATCAAGAGGGGCCCTCACCCAAAATTTCAAGGTACAAGACCTAGCATGGTGGTACATTTCACGCACTAAATATTATCCAATTACCATCGACAATAGAAGGCTTCTATTCTATTCTCAATTCTAATCCCTATAACTCAATGCGTGGATTGGTCTATAATTGTGACCTAAAGAAAAACTGTAAAATCGGGGAAAAATTCAGGTTTTGGTCGATATCAACTCGTAAATATTTTGCAAACATTACTAAACACATTCAAAATTTCGGGGGTACCGGACCATATCTTTGACTTTACACATCGCATTAATATATAAATGGACGGACCTACTGGTGGACAAAATAAATTTATAAACATATATGGAATTTGTTTTGAAAGGAAGCCTAGTCCTTTTAATCATTTTTTTGCATTTTTAAAGTCTTGCTAAGCATTCAAAAAATTAGGCACAAACTACCGACTTTGTTTTTTTGTTATTCAGCGCCATCTGTATGTCAATGCTAAACCATTGTTTCAATTGGTTTATATTTCTGCTAAATATTTGGTAAATTTCACAGGGTGATTCGTGCATTTATAAAATAATATAAATAGTATAATTATGTTAACAATTTCGTGCCTTTAAAAGTGTATAGTCAACGAATTACCGTGCACGTGTTTGAATTGTGCATTTCTAGAACCCTTAAGACCTACTTTTTCGAACTTTGAGAACCCTTTCAGCAATCATTGCTTTTGTTTTGATTTGCACTCATTTGTTTTTTTTCTTACTTCTTCATGCGGTTTTGTTATTAAATCATTAAACGAATCAATTTTAATTAATTAATTTTATAAAATAAATATCAAATTTATTTTGATTCTGAGAAAAGATAATCTAAAAATATTTTCCTTTCCAAACATGGAGTGCATTGTGTGCCATGAAGTAACCAACAAATACAAGTGTCCAAAATGTTTGGGACAGTAGTAAGTATTTCAATGGAGTTCCACATTACGATTAGTTTTTAAAGTTGTTTAAAGAGGAATCACATCCTGACTATTTTAGAAAGGTTAAGAATAAGAACGACTCATAAACCAACTAAAACCAGTAAAGAAAGACTTAAAGTCGGGCGGGGCCGACTTTATGATACCCTACACCACTTTGCTAATTTAGTAGAGCTGCGCATAACAATTAAAAGTTTTTATGGGAGAATTCAATCATACACGCTATGATTATAATTATAATTTAAAGTTCAAAGGACTAAAAATGCCGAAGCATTTGTATCTTTTAAATTCGAACCTGTATTGCCCATTTGGTGCACAATTAATTTGAAATCGGATAAAGATATATATAGGAGCTATATCCAAATCTGAACCGATCTCGATAAAAATTACCAAAGATATTTCTGAGCTGTATTTTATATAATTCCCTGAATATCGTTGTTACGGAGTGCATATTACGGCTGTGGGTAACAAATACAACAAATCAGATGAACAATATACATGGGAGCTATAGCTATATCTGAACCGATCTTCACCAAATTTGACATACTAGCTTCTACTCAATTCGGTCGTATGTACCAAATTGCATCCCATTTGGACAAATATTAAAAGTTTGGTGCACAATAAAAGGTAAATCGCACGAAGTTATATGTTATATTATATTGGGAGCTATATCCAAATCTGAACCGTTCTCGATAAAATTTTATTTGCTATATTTCCCCAAATATTGTTGTTACGGAGTGCATATTACGGCTGCGGAGTACAAAAATAACAAATCGGATGAACAATATATATGGGAGCTATAGCTATATCTGAACCGATTTCGATCAAATTTGGCATGCCTAATTTGGTTGTATGTGCAAAATTCCATACTATTCGGGCTGATATTACACGTTTGTTGCACAATAAAAAGCAAATCGGACGAAGATATATATGGGAGCTATATCTAAATTTTGACCGATTATCTCCAATTTCAATAGGGTTCCTCCTTGGGCCAAACAAATGATTTGTGCAAAATTTCACCTGGATAGGGCATTAAATGCGAACTGTACTTTGTTTACAAAAATACATGGACAGACGGACGGATGGACATGCATAAATCGACTCAGAATGTGATTCTATGCAGATCATCAAAAGGAACTATGGGTCTATCTCGTTTCCTTTTGCCTGTTACAAACAAATGCACAAAGACATAATAACCTTATGGGTATAAAAACCCATAGAAGCAATTGTGCTTAATGCAGGAATACAGTCAATGTATTCAGGGCAGATAGATTTCGGATAGATTTCCTATTGGAAAATGACCAGAAGCAGTACTTTCCATCTAAGTCCCAGCGGTTTTTTATAGTACAGAAGTTCGAATCTTAAACATAGATTAGACTGCATTCGATATTTTTGTATATATAGTTTTGTGTGTTGGAATTTTATATACCACTTCCCAAAACAACAAATTGAAATACGTTAAATTCGGCTTGGCCGACATTTTAAAGCTCGTCGAGAAATCCTTTAAAAATAAAGCTATCACTAATCAATATTCTTACAGTTCGCATCTTATGCTGCAAATACAGTGAAATTCGTTAGAGAACGCAGATAAAGCCTTCAAAATAACATGAGGCTGCAACATAAAAATATCAGATATCGGGAGTACCGTTCTTTGGGGGCTAACGAAAACGTGACGATTTCCCAATTTTGTCACATAGACAGCTTTTTACAATTTCATTAAAAAATGTGAGTTATATCGCTTTCTTCCTTAGAGGTTAATATCCATTAAGAGCTGCAAATACCAAATTTTAAATCGGTCCATTGGAAAATTTGCATCTCATCATAAAAATATAGAATGTAGCGAGGTACCTTTCAATGGGTGCTATACGAAAACATGGTTTTATAAAGACCACTTTCTTCCTGCGAAAGACGTTTACGTTTTACAATTTCATTGGAAAATGTGGCTGCAATCATCAAAATATCGAATATGAGGGTACTCCATCGATAGGGGTTATACACCTTTAAATTCTATACAAACTTCTGGTTGGTTTCTTAACACTATTAAGTATTGGCCATTAAAACTCGTGTAGAACTCGTGGCATCTTTAAAAAAATCTAAAAAAAAATATAATTTAGCACCACGTGATTATAGTTTTTATTTTATTTCTTCATTTCAGTTGCTCTCTTAAATGTTACAAAGTACATAAAGATTCCCCTGAATGTGTTCTGAAAGTAAATGAAACTGAAATTGCAAAAACTCTTGCCGTTGATGATGAAGAAGAACCCACGGTACATGAGCCCTTTAAAACTGAAGATACCGTTCCCAAAGAGAAATTACAAATGTTGGGTATGTTATATAAAATACTTCTTTACTTTTCGCCATTCAACTAATTTATTGTTTTATATTGCAGGCACAAATGAATCGCTTAAGAATTTACTATATAATCCTTATTTAAGAAATTTACTGACAGAAATCGACACAGCACCAAATGCTTGGAAGGCAATTAGGGCAGCAATGCAGGAACCCTTATTTCTGGAATTTGCCGATGAATGTTTGAAAATTGTGGAGCCACAAAATGAAGAAGACTGATTTTGAATTAAGAAGAAAATAGTTTGTATAAATTAAAGATAAATAAATAATTTTATATCTAAATAATTATATATGAATATTCTATTGTATGCCTTAGAACTGAAGCAGGATCCTTGTGGCTAAATGTGGTGATTGATACCCAGCCATCTTTGGATAGACAATACTGAAAATTAAGGGAACAAGTATGCATGGCATTTAAGACATAAATATCCACAGTTTATATCAGACAAAATCTAAATCATAAAAAAATATCTTGGTCAAGAAACGGGAACAATAATTAATCGTGGAGACTGACATTGTAGGTGTTTGGGCTTCACAGGAGTATAACATTTGTATACTTATGCAATATATAGATCAAGGTATTCATTTACAATCCGATGAATACTTTTATTGCAGACTGCATTAAAAATGTCCAATGGCTGTACTTTGACACTAAGCACGATAAATAACAAATTACGCTTTGGAAGTCAAGATAGATTGCCCCTTCGGAATTTATATATTTTTTTTCTGCATAAAATGAAATCAAATTTTATTTATTTAATATCATGTTAATTGGTATATGTTATACTTTTCCTAAAATATAGTTTAGTTTAATTTAAAATTTATACATTCTTTGGGCAAGGAATTCGAATCACAAATTTCCCCATCAACAGCAGGACGATGTACACGATAACGCCAATGTATGGAATAGGGTAGAAAATCACTGGGCACCTCACATTCATAGAATTGCTTGCATAGACCATAATAACGTTCACGCAACAGATGGGCCGAAGATTTTGGTTGACGATTGCGGGTGAATACACCTTTCTTATTGCCACCTACCCTAGTGTAAGCTTTAAAAAAATCTTAATTAAATTTTCAAATGTTATATTGAATTAAAGAGCTAACCTTGTTCAGTCTTAAAATCGGCAAAATTCCACACAAACTCTCCGATAAACCAATTTTGTTTTATCAAATAATCGAATGCCTTGAAGTGTTGACCAAACAAGGCAATTTGATAATCCTCAGACCAAATGGTTTCGGGTAACTAAAATGAATAATTAATAATATTTTTTATTAGTAAATATACTAGATTTCCTCTCTTTCTTACAGAATGCAAACCCTCCAACGTATCAGCACCGTATTCGGACATAAGTATTGGTCGTTTGTATTTCTTGTTCCAATTGATTGCTTCAGTTTTCACGGCAATTGAAATGGTATCCAAATGGCCAGCATTATGATACCAGGCATTGTAGCGATTGAAACTGATAATGTCCAGAAATTGGGCCTGGATAAAGCAAGGAAGTAAACATTAGTTGCAAAAAACTTAGCATAAACAGTCAATCAGGGTTCTAACGATTTTCGGTTTTTAATTCAAAGGTTTGCAGTTATTGTTAATACAAGTTCAATAATCGTTTTAACCGAGTTACACTGTGTTTATTAAATATTGTCGTGTTCTTAATGAATGTTAATTAAATTTGCATACCAATTTATCTTTACCAATTTCAACATTAATCGCTGCTGTCAATGGTCTGGTAAGGTCCAACGTTTTGACATATCTCACGATTTCTCTAAATAAAATTATTGATGATTAATTGATAAAATATTTTGTAAAATATTAAATTTTGTAAAAATATTAAACTATATTATGCCTCAAGTTATTTTAGTTTCCAAACATCATGACAAACTTGAATCCCTTCAAACAAATAACATTTTTGCCGATAGCGACAAATGATTGCTATTATCATTTCGATACAAATTTGGTATTTGAAGTTCGTAATGAATACTACAGCCTACGACAGAAAATTGTCTGTGCTGGTCCACGTCTTCGTATAGCTCCCATGTAACCCTACCTCTCGATATTCGGTATTTTGATGAATTTAGATACATTATTCACCGGAATTGTTTCAAATTTGGTGTTTGAAGTTCGTAATGAATACTACAGCCTAAGACAGAAAATTGTCTGTGCAGGTCCACGTCTTCGTATATCCCCCATATAACGGTACCTCCCTATATACGGAATTTTGATGATTTTAGCGACATTATACACCGGACAAAAAAATCGTCGGTGCAGGTTGAGGTACATTTCATTTTTTTGAAAATTTGCCAAAAATCGTTACAAATGGTGGAGGGTATTCAAAGATCGGCCCGGTCGAAATTACAGCTTTTTTAATTATTCCGATACGGTTTTTGCGATATGAAGGTCTAATTTTTTGGAACGTCTCCCAAAACGAATCTACATAAACAAGCGGTCAAATGCTCAGGAAATATATCTGATGTTGTTGTAACAGCTTCATAAGTTTTGATTTCTGCTAATCGGGTTCTAACTCCAGAATAAATATGAATGCCATGCAGACCTGTCTGTCAGTCTTATCGTTCCAGAGGATTTCTCCAATGTCCATCTCTAGATCATGTATGTCCTTCTTGACACGCGTGGGAAAGTTTTATACAAAACATGATGGTTTGGATGACTCCGACGTTAATACGTTGCAATTTCGTATTGTAAACCGTTATTGCAATTTAATTGCAACGGGATCCGAAGCAAAATAGGTGAGATAGTGGAATTTATGAATAGGAGGAAATATTTGGTCACAGCGGTGCAGGGATCCAAGCTCAATAAAAATTGCAGCCATGTATACACGACCAATTAGGTTTAATTTTGGATCACATAATCAATTCTATAGAGCTCCCATACATGTAATTATTGATTTTCAAAAACGAGCAAGAAAGTCTGTTGTTGTGAATATTTACCGAAAATATGGTTCCGATTGATTTTTCTGCGTCCTAGGCTCATTTGCGATAGACCAAATTATTACACTGGGATGATTGCGATCACGGTGTATTAACTGTTCCAATGCTGATTTGTGATTATACAAGAGATCTGCTCCAAAATAGCTGCAATGAAAAGAGTCAACATTCAAAACATACTATAAATCTCGTTAATTATTCAATCCTCTTACTCCGTATTGACACTGGAACACTCATCAATGATCATGATGCCATTCTCATCGGCAAATTGCATAGACTCCTCCGAATAGGGATAATGCGAGGTACGATAGGCATTGGCTCCAATCCATTTCAGTAGATTAAAGTCACGCGTAAGCAAGGCATAATCCAAACCTTTGCCTCTTAACTGAAAAAATTATAAAAATGTTATTAGTAAACTTCAAAACTCATAAAATTTTAATTACTTACATCTGAATCCTCATGACGACCAAATCCATGCAGATAAACCTTTCGACCATTCAACAAAAAACTACTTTCATCCCATTGGATTTTTCTTATGCCCACTTTCATGCGATAAACATCGATGAGGGATTCATCTGTGGCCGAATGCAAATAGATTTCCAATGTGTAAAGATAACCATAGACGGGATTCATGAGATATGGCCACCATAAAATGGGATTTTTCACCCGCAGCGTTCCATTGAATGTCCGACCCTTACACATCTCATGGGCGACAATATCATCAGCCGCTCTCAATTGTAGATGCAAATAGTACGATTGAAAATCAGGCGATTCTGTTACTTCGTTGCTGTCCACTCCAGCTATTGTCACTTTAAAATCTATTATTCCAATATTTCCAGGAATTCGGTCTTCTTTTTCTCCACTGGCCTCATCATAATCATCGTCATTGGAATCCACGACAACATCTGTTGTTATGTGGATATCTTGAATATAGACCTTGGGTGTGGTATATAATACTACGGAACGATGTATGCCAGCATAGTTAAAGAAATCGAATGTATAGGTCTGAAAGGTTTTATTGCCAGCATCAGTCAAAAGTTGCACCACTTCTCCCTGCGGTACCGTTGATCGCGTCAGAGTATTGTTGCAAAGAACTGTCAAACGATTTTGAGCACCAAATTTGAGATGTTCCGTTACTTCTACTTCAAATGGTAAATGACCTATGTCATGACGCACGACTTCTATTCCGTTGAGCCACTGCGGGGGGAATGAGAGATTAAGATGTTGTAAGTAACTTATACACACAACCCCTAAACTGAATTGGACCTTTAGCCTGCAAACCCAATAATCAAAGAAAAATAAATAACCCATAAAAGTCCACGGAAAGTCAAAATTGTGAAATAAAGTAGCGGAAGTTGTAATAACTTGTCTGGTCTACTTTCTTCCGTGTAGATTAACTTAATCAATTAACTGACTAACTAACCGAGAATCAACACCCAGATAAGGCTGGGGTTTTAGAAATTGTACTAAAATACGAAATGTACTAAAATATACTAAAAATTGAATTCTATGTATTGGACTAACGGAATGAGATAAAATTTAGAAATTTGGAATGAGAGTCACTGATAGAGTGCAGAATAGTTGTATCAAACGGGTTTTTGCAAAATTTGAACTTTAAGGTTGCGAAAAATTCTAAAATGGTACTAAACTTTTAAAATGGTACCATTTGGTATTGCCATAAATCTTTAAATTTGGTATGAGAATCGAGTTTGGAAAGTAAGTTTAAAATATGAGATGGTTTTGAAAAAGTGTACTAAGTGTGCGAACTGTGCTAAATGGTACTGAATTTGGAACCTTAATCTAAATGAGATCAAAAATTTGGTATTAGGCTGAAATGTTGTATTAAGGTCCCTGCTGGAAGTAGGTTTGTGAAAAGGAGGTGGTTTTGGAATTGTGTACAAGTGCACTAAAAGTACTAAATTCTACTCAATTTGGTATTGGTGTGTGTGTAGTGGGTGGGTATGTAGTGTTGCTATTAATGTGTATCCTGGACATATGGAGGTGGTTTAGGAAATGTGCACTATAATTGTACGAAAAGTACTGAATGGTACAATAGTTGGTATTGGGTGAAGGGATATTATATGTGTTTGAGATTTGGCGTTGGTTCACGAAAAGTACTAAATTGTTCCAAATTTGGTATTGGATGAAGGGATAGGGATGGAATACTCAAATTTGATATTGAGGTCTCTGTTCGTATCTGCAATTGAGATATGGGGGTGGTTTTGGGATATGTGTACTATAATTGTACGCAAAGTAATAAATAGTGCTAAAATTGATATTAGGTGAAGAAATACATTTAAAATCATGAAATTTGATATGGAGGTTTTTTTTTTTTTTTTTTTTTTTTTTTTTTTTGAAAATGTGTACTATCAGGCATGTCACAGAAGTTTTACGAAATCGATTTATTTCACCTTTTCCAAATCGTTACGATTTGCTTTTGCTTCTTCAGCACTCGTACGTTTTGACTAATCCGAAAAAAAAATCATTTCACATTTTTGAAATAAAAATATGGTAACTCCATGCAAAAAAAGTCGTAAACAAATTATTGACAATTAAAAAAGGAGTTTAAATTGTTTTTTATAATATAAACACCAAAAGTAAAAATGCCAGGGGCTTCAATACTTGCTGTAATGGATGAAGAAATAAATCAGCGGTCTACTGAAAAAATTCGTCGCCGGACATTGAGGAACGCATCAGATCCTTTATCTCACTCAAATGCAGAGTAAGGATCCACCATTTTTAGTCCATTGTGTAAAATAAAGTAAAGTTAAGAACGAGTCGTATTTGCTTTTTCCTGTTCTACAGCATATTTAAGAGTTTCAAGTTCAACTATTTTGAGTTTCATTTCGTTCCGTTCACGCATTCTCTTTTGCATTTCAATATTATGTAACTGCTCTTCCACATACTTTTTTTCCAGGATGTTACAAAGTCTGTCCAACTTTTCAGTTTGTTTTTTCATTTCCTTACTGTTATCTTCTAGAATTTTAGCTTACTGCACCACCAACTCCATCGACACTTTTATACAATCCGCAAATTCTGATTAAACTGTTCTCGTGTTCACTGAAAACATATTGATTGATATCACCACCACCAGTTCCTCGCAAGTCCTTTTTATTATTTTTCATCATGGATTAGATTTTAGATTTTTTGTAAAATAAATTCCAAAAACATGTTCATTCTAAGAGAATTTGGTTAATACAATATTTTCTGTAAAATGTATGTGTCTTCTGTTTATTTTTTACGTTAAAATCACTAAACATTTCAATTTCACCCTGCTTTTTGAAAGTGATATCAAAACGCAAAATTTTTGCGTTTTCCGTTTTTTAGAGAAGCTAAAACCGTTTTCGTTTTCACTCTTGAACGATTTTACATTCTGTGACATGCCTGTATAATTGTACTCAATGATACTAAATTTGGTAAGGGGGAAATTAAAGAGCTGAAATTCTCAAACTTGATATTGAGATCTCTGTAGGGGTCAAATATTGCGATATGGAACGGTTTTGCAAATGAGTACTAAAATTTTACGAAAAGCATTAAATGTTACTAAATTTGGTATTGAGTGGATGTATATAGCTTCCATCGCGAAATTTTGTATTGAGGTTTCCGTTGGTGTCTAGTGTTGACATCTTGTGTCTAGGACGGAGATATGCAGATCGTCTTGGGTACGCATATTAAATGTTACTAAATTTGGTATTGTGTTAAGAAAGGAGCTGAAAATCTGAGATCTTATGTTGATTATCACTGTTTGTTTCTAGGGTTTACATATGGAGACGTTGAAATAGTTTTGACAGAAAAATTGGATGTGGGTCCATTGTGCAATGGTTTTGCTAATATCCTCCTTATTAGGCTTCGAAAAAAAAGACGAGACTCCAGTAGCAACATTTTAAGTTTTCAGATCAATCCGTTCAATCAAAAACATACCGAATTTGGTTCAGTTGTTGCCACACTAATATCGACCATAATTTAAATTTAAGTACCATTAAGTACCTTTCGTATTTAATTTAATTTAAGCACCATTAAGTACCTTTGGTACGTGTTTCAAAAACCACCTCCATATTTCAACACTACATACCAAATCAAACTCTATTCGTTCAATCAATACTAAACTTTGTACCATTTGTACTCTTGTATTACTTATTACAAAAAATAATTCCAAATTTTAGGACTTCAGCTCTATAGATTCAAATTTAGTACCGTTTAGTACACATAAGTACGAATTTCCAAAATTTTCTACATATCCTAATCCTTCCCACGACAGTTATCTCATTTCGATATTTCAGGATACTAGCTATATTTGTTCACCCAAATCCAAATTGTACTAAATTTAGTTCCATTTAGTACACATAAGTACGAATTTCTGCTTGCCCCAATCCTACAATCCAATAGTAAACTCATTTGGAAATTTCAGGATTCCAACTCTACCGGTTCTGCCAAAATCAGAATTCTACCAAATTTAGTACCACTTAGTACGAATTTCCAAAACTTCCTACATACCCCAATCATACAGTTTCAGCATTTTATCTCTATCGGTCTACTCAAATCAAAATGGTGCCCAATTCAGTACCATTTAGTACTTTTCGTGCACTGAGTATACATTTCGAAAACTATCTCCATATCGCAATCCTACACTCCGCCAGTAATGTTAATTTCAAATTTCAGGATTCCAGCTCCATCGATTCCTCCAAATTCGAATTCTACAAAATTTGGTACCGTTTATTACTTCTAGTACACATGAGCACACATTTCCAAAATTACCTCCTTACATCGACCCTTCTCCTCAATCCTGATTTTACTTTCAAAGTTCGAGTTTTTAAATCTAACCGTACACAAGCTACGAAATGGTACCAAATTTAGTTCATTTTAGTACTTTTCATATACTTATAGTGCGGATTTCCAAAAAGCCTTTGGTACACCATCATATACTCCATTAATGACTCTCATTACAAAATTAAATTTTACTGTTCTGGTACGAATTTTCAAAATCCTTTTCAGACAACGGCTGACAAAGATCAACGTAAAATTCTAGGTAGATTTTGAGATATTGGTACCTTTCGAACAAATTGAGATAGAAAGCTAATATTTTGCACACATGTGTATTTTCTATAGCCCCATATAATTTTAACCCCCAATATACGGTATTTCACATTTTCTAACATATGACGACAAATAAATTTGTAGGATATTTTGTGTTTGTTTAGATCCCGTTTAAATTGAGTTTTAAACCATATTAAGTTTTAGTTTTTAACCATTTTTAAACCAAAGGGACCGAAAAGTCCCCTTTGGTTAAAATTTAACTAAAATAATACTGGTATTGGTTTTTTGGGTATATATCATTTGATTCGGCCAAAATATGCCTCACCGAAATAACACTTTAAGACCCTAGGTCCCTTTGGACCAAATCCATTTCAGGAAATTTGGAGTCGATCGAATACAGTATCGGATTTGATACAAAGTTGGTACATCGAAATATTATTATCAAACTTTGATTGAGTACGTCGGCCCCTCCTTCTGGTATCTCCCCGACAAAGGGGTCAAATTTGAAAAACAAAACTTGGTACATCCCAATATTTCTATCAACACAAGACTAGGTGTGAATATGGAATATGTCGGACCACTTCTTCTGGTACCTTCCCATAACGGGTAAAAATTTTGAATAATTATATGCCCTATAAAATGTTATTCACATTTTGCACATTCCAATATTTTCGTCAGTATTAGATGAATCAAATCTGGCACTTTGTAATATTTATGTTAGAATTATGCCGAATACGAAATGGAATATATTGACCAACTTCTTGGGAACAAGAATAACCCCCCCACATAATGGGTCAAAATGTTGAATAATCATAACGGATGACAAAGTATATTTAAATAATCGGAGGGTATACATCTGTCGGAACCTGATACTTTTTAAATTGTTTGCTCTACTTTCATAATCTACTCAATTTTGTCACAAAGTGTTATTGATCGATTCGAATTAGAGCTTTGAAAGAAGATCCTTATTACAGCGGAGAAAATCGTACTCTAAGAAAATATGAAAAAACAAAACAAAACAAAATGGTACCAAGCTTTTATAAATCTTTGGAACTTCGAAAGGTTGGGATTTTGAAATCCAAACTATATGGGTACAAAAACTAATAAGAGGTCCGAAACCACAACGCAAAGTTACTCAACGGTGGTAATGACTAGAACTTATAAATGATGCAAGAAAAAACGTCTTGATATTGATTGATACTTGGAATTCCGCAATTTAAGGATACGCCGAGAAGGTAGAAGATGGTATAGAATTTTGAGCGATATGTTAAGTCTATAGCTTTGAAAATTTAAAGTTTTGTTGAAATAAGACAGCATTAATGGTAATCCAATAAAAACGGGTATCAAAAATACAAATGGGGACAAAAGGTACAACATTGTACGAGCTTTTTATATAAATGATACATACTATATATGAATTATATGATCTAAATGAATATTAACTGTAATATGCCATTTTTATACCCTCCACCATGGTATGGAGGATATATTTAGTTTATCATTCCGTTTGTAACACTTCGAAATATACATTTTAGACCCCACAAAGTATATATATTATTGATCAGCATAAAATTCTATGTTGAATTAGCGAAGTCCGTCCGTCTATCCGTCTGTGGAAATCACTCAAGCTTACGAACGAAATGAATTAGGTTGAATTTTACTCAAATGCAATAGCAAGACTTTTGGGCCATGTAGGTCCACGTTTCGGTAAATCCCCCCTATATAATGGTACCTCCTGATATTCGGTATTTTGTTGATTTAGCGACATTATAAACGGAATTGTTTTTTAAGTTTCGCATTTGAATATTGTTATGGTTTTTGAGAAAAGTGTCCTATGCAGGTCCACGTCGTCGTATAGACCCTAATATAACGGCTACATTCGGCATTTTTAAGATTTTAACAGAATTTTTAACGGATTTTAATTTTTGAATTGTATTGAAAGTTCGGCCCGGCCGAACTTACAGCTATTTTACTTGTTTAAATTCCTATTGTTGTTTTGGGTTTCAGATTTTAAAAATCCCATTTGTAATTCAAATCCGTTATTTACAATTAACCCCACTGGAATTTCTTTATTTACATCATGAAAGTCCGATGATTCAGTAATTTATTTGTTTACGTTAAAATATTTATAATTATAAAACTAATTAAAAAAGCTAAAAAACAAAACACTTGTTTCTTTGTTTTCTAACAAACAGAAGGCAGGTAAACTCAATACGTAATGAAATTCAAATATCTGAACTTACCACAATTGCCGAATAATGTACACTGCCAAAGCGGAGCCAAACACGTTTGTCCAGCGACCAATCGTGGGAAACGAAAAACTTCCTTTCATACCAGACAACACCTAAGTGGTCCCTAAGTGATTCATCGGTGGTCAGGTCATTATAACTTGCCGGCACTGGCATTGCCAGGGTGGGTTTTATCTGCAAACCAAATGGCAGAAGGTTAACACCCCTCTTTAGAATCCACTGATAACACTCAACTTGCCTTATCCAAATCCGTTGCATACCATTTCTCCACCAAGCCTTTGGTGGAGTCATTGTAGCCACCTTTTAGAAAACGCCATATACCATCCAAGGATCTGATATCTCGTGATTCCGATTCGAAGGGATACAATAGACCCTGCGTGGATGGCGGATCTTTTTTAATCACCGTCTTAGCACTATTTAATTTGCCGGCAAAACCGGAATGCACAAAAAGTACCACAATACACAAATAATGCCACAACATCGCGCCGAAGAATTGAAAGCGGAATTTGTAAATAAATTAATTTGAACTCGTTTATTTCTATAAATTTTAGCGTTAATGTTTTTAGGTGTTTTTTTTTTTTTTTTTTTGCTGTAGTCACATAATTTGATATTTTATTGCCGACTACGAACTAAACCAAACAATGACTTCTGTTAGACTGGCTGACTGACTGTTTGAGTTATTATGCATATGATTCCTACACCTTATCTCTGCAAAAGAGTACTATGTTTACCAACAACAACAGCAACAACCCCTGCACTTCCGCTCCACCCTTCTGCAATTAATTGAATACCCCTTTCCATCACGTAATTCTGTGTGAGATTTTTTTTGAGATTTTGCCATAGTGTGCAAAGCATGCGCTACAGAAATTGATAGGTTGCGGTGGGTTTGTCATTATGAATGCTACATTTAATAAGTGCAAAAAGTTTTAGATTCGGCTCGTACTTTTTATATCCTCAATCATGGCTGAAAAGAAAACATCTGATGAAAACAGGGTAGGGATTCAATTTTCGGGTGATCTCAATTTAAAACTACAAAGTCACGGTGAAATCCGTAGGTGAATGTGGTTACGACTTCTGAATACTGAAAAGAGTTCCATACCTTTATGAGGAGTCTATACCGACTTTCACTTGTGTTTCTGCCAAGAGATTTTCTACCCGGATGCCATCAGTCCGAATATCACCAAGCCAAAGACTATATGATGATTTTATTAACCATATAATGGCTTAGATGACTCTCTCAGAAGCCTCTAGCACGTGGTTTTGTTTTTCAAAATCTTGAACAAGAACCAGGGGAGGTACCAAAAGATCTCTACCATCTTTATAACAACTCTTGTGTTGAAAATATTGAGATGTACTAAGTCTGAACGGAATTGGATGTTAATTTCGCGTTTATGAGATTCATGAATATTCAAAATTTTGTGGGGAAGGTACCAGAAGGAGTGGACTGATATATTCCATCTTTGAAACAGATCTTGGGTTAATAATAATACGGTGATGAAGACAATCCGACTCTTATATCACATTTTAAAAGTGTATAATTATTCAAAAATTTGACCTTTTTTTGCAGATTAGGATTGCAAAGTTGGAGCAAAATATGATGATCCTTTCTTCTTCTGTGCAATAAAATATTTTCTTTGAAAATTTTGACCCTTTGTGGGGGAGGTATCAGAAGGAGTGCATCGATATTGCCCATCTGCGAACTCGATCTATGTTTGAAGGGAGTATCCCTTCGAGAGCCAGATAGGCACTCTTCGAACAATCCTGCTCGCGATCAAGTTTCGCCCCGGGAACGATGTGGGTGGCTAGTGAGTTTTACCATTGAGACGTTTCGGATGTCAAATGGTCCTGTACAACCGGTTGATCTACACCGTCTCATTCACTTACCCTGGGATCAGTGGGGTTAAAAAGACGGAGTCGTCACGCTCATTCGTTAGTCCCGCACCTCCTGTGGGCTTCCTCATTTGCTGTGCAAAATTTCGATCTGATCTAATTCTCCCCATCTGTTACCTAGAGACTATGCTGCTCCGAAAGCGAGAAAATAAACAAACACAAACATATATACACTGAAGTGACCCTGGCCGATATCGTAGAACCCGCCGCCATTGAATTGACTACCAGATTTCGGGTCTTTTGATTACTATGATCTAATTTTTAAACGGAATCAGCTATAGAATCGCAATATCTCATCTCGATATTTGCAGAAATTTTTAAATTCGAAAATTGCCTTTCTGCAATACATGCCAAAATGATTATTTTTTTTTAAAAAGTTTAGGATGTTGAATAATTATAGCGACGCAAACCGGGCACAATTCAGCATAATCTTTTTTCGAAATTTCCTAAGTTGCATTTCTCTCAGATTTCGAAAAAACGTGAATTTCGCTAGAATTGAGCACAAATCAGCACAACTCTCCTTTTTCGAAATTCAAATTAAATTGCTTTATCGGCGGTAACTCATGATCACCCCATATTTGTTCTCTTTTTTATTTGAGGTATTTCCAAGTCGACTTCGCCCATCCCATTTTACTGTGTTTACATTTCGAATAGCTTGTTTATACAAAAAACACCGGGGTTGCTTGTTGCTTTGTCTTATCAAAGGGGAAATGTGCCGGTATTCGGGGTATGGGGAGAACTACCTGATTGTTGGTAAACACATTTTCTTTATCGTTGGAGTTGCGAAGCATAAAATCAGCTGTTAAAGTTCTATTGATTTCTTTGTTTCGAGATGCTCTCTCGAAACAGTGGAACCTTCAAAAAAAAAAAACTAACTAATTGGATTTTCTCACAATTGAATTCTTCTTGTTTTTGTAAATTTCTTAACATTTGGAGAAAACTATTTTATTGTGTTTGACCCACTGTCTACAGCCTGTAAGTTTGTCAGTGCGTCCGCCAATATTGTAATGACCATTAACATAGTGATAAATGACAAAAGTTCATTTGCATGTAATTTTTTAATTGCCGTTTATGCTGATAATTTCGCATATGCAAGTGATGTTTGCGGCGCTGCGATTGAATAGCATTTGACATTTTGTGAGAATTAACACCGCCTCACTAAACATTGGCAATTAAATTACTCAATACGATGCTGACTGACAATAATTATGCAGCTACAAAATAAAACAAAAGTAAATATCATTGACTAAACTTCGAGATACCATTGGCCGTGGGATTAGACTGTCCCACAAATTGGATGTAAATATGTATTTATAAGAACGGGTTAATTCAATGAAATGAAGGGGCGCTGGAAACATTTGTAGGGAATTCAAAATTATATATTTAGAAGCTATGTTCCGGAGTCAATCACAATTTTTTGGAAGGCTAACATGATGTACAATTTACATAGATTTTTGGCACTGATCTGTATTTCATAAATCCCTATGAAATCTTTCAAGTTAATTTTGTAACAAATATATCAGTATGTGATTTTCAAATGTTTAGATTAAAGTTTCAATATTTAAAGTGGATGACGCTAGCTTCAATTTATTTTATTCTCAGCGTTCCACCATGAGGAAAAAAACTATGTAAGTCCTTAACTACATTTTGCCTAAAATCCCAAAAGTTCTTTGGGGTATTAATCTAAAAAACGAGTAATCCAGACTGGCTATTGTACAGTGAAATTAAAATAAAAATTTATAATGATATTTTGTGAGAATATTTTCTCTTGCGACACCTTCCACCCAAAACTATTTTTTTTGTCACTTTCGGCCATCAACTCAAAGAAAGTCCAATGAAAAATTATTTTATAAAAAAAAAAAAAAACAGTAAGGAAAGGCCAAAAAAGTAGGACGGGCCGACTATACACCACTATGCATAATTAGTAGAGCTCCCGTAAAAAAAGAATTTATTTGATATATATCATACCACCTATCAACATTTGGCTTTAGAGCAGTTATGATTTCAGATGGAACCAAAGAACTTAGTCGGAATTAAGGTAATTTGGACTGCTATTGGCCATTTGGTGCACAATTAACCCGAAATCGATAGAAGATATAAAAGTTGGCGGTAAAGTAATCCTCCTTTCAGAAAATGCTATATATTTTACGATTGGTCCATAATATCAGTTCTGTTTTGACATTTTTGTAGTAAATAGTAAAATTATTTGACCAAGAAGAATATGATTTTTCATCATTAATGATCATGAGTGATGAGGCCAATTTCCATCTTAGCCGGTACGCAAATAAGCAACATTTACACTTCTGAGGCACTGAAAATCCGCGTGTAACCCACTGTATGGTGTACTGTTTTAGCTAGAGGAGTCATCGGACTGGAGGAGTCATTCAAAGTTGTCGCAGGCCAACCGTTACTGTGAATGGTGAGCGCTTCAAAGCAATGACCAACCACTTCTTTTTGATGCAACTTTATAAGTTGGGATAGGAAAACATGTGGTTACAACAGGACGGTACAACGGCACACACTGCACGTGCCACAATCGATATGCTGAAAGATGCATTTCCCGGGCACCTAATCTCCCGTTTTGGCGATTTGCACTGGCCAGCAAGATCGCTTGATTTGACTTCTTTTTGTGGGGCTTTTTGGAGTCGCGGGCTTACGTCAACAAGCCTCAGACTCTTTCAGCTCTTAAAGACAATGTCCGTCAAGAATGTCAGGACCTATCGCAGGACGTTTTGGCCAAAGTGATGGAAAATGCCATAAAAAGGGCTCACATGACCAAAAACTGTTGCGGGTGCCTTTTACATGATATAATATTCTCGACTTGATGTAAAAAAAAAACTTAAAGACCAAATAAAAATGTTCCTTTCAATTCGGGCTTATATATTAATATATTTGGTGCGCAATTAACTTAAAATCGGATACAGATATATACAGGAGCTATATCCAAATATGAACCGATCTCTATTAAATTTAATAAATAAATATCGTTGTTACGGAGTGCATATTATGGCTGTGGAGAACATATATAACAATTCGGTTGAACTATAGCTATATCTGAACCGATTTTCAGCAAATTTGATATACTTATTTCAAGGCTCAATTTGGTCGTAATTACCAAATTGTATCCCATTTGGGATAATATTACACGTTTGGTGCACAATAAAAGGCAAATCGGACGAAGATATACATAGGAGCTATATCTAAATTTTGATCGATTATCTCCAATTTCAATAGAGTTCGTCCTTGAACCAAACAAACGATTTGTGCAAAATATTATATCGATCGGGAAATGAAATCAACCAGTACTTTGTTTACAAAAATGCATGGGCTGACTGACGGACAATTGGACAGATATGCATAAATCGACTTTGGACAGACATGCATAAATCGACTTAGAATGTGATTCTATGCAGATAATCAAAAGCAACTATGGGTCTAACTCGTTTAAAGCTAGCTTATTTTCAATTTTACTTGTAGCGATTCCGGATTTATTTTCTCAAAATACCTAAAATCTACAATTTGGTATTTTTGGTCCTAACTAAATTTAATGTGTACCATTTTTTTCGTTATATATTTGAAAAACTCAGTCCTGTCGGTTTAAACCTATCTTTCCTTTGCGTTTATAATTGATATGAATAATTTAAACTTCTTGTGTTGTTAAAAGATTATAAGAAAATTGTTCAGTATTAGATATTCACACTTCATAACAAATAGTCATGCATTTTGCATATAACTCAAAATTAAAATTAAACACTCTGACCATTTCAATATAAAAAATAGTTTATATTTGCTATTTCCATTCACTATTTTCTATACGTATGTACATAAAAGACACATATAACCGTTTTTTATACATAATAAAATATAAATACGTTGTTTTAATATACTTACATACAACTATAAAAAAATTTCAATAACTTAGATTAATACATTTTCTTTAGAAAATACTAACGAAATAGGCATACAAAAAATGCAATGGAAAGTTCAGAACAAAATTTCACTTAGAGAGCGACTGGCAGTAATGGGCTCTCGAGCAGAAGGCGGCGATTATAAATCGGCATCGTCATGTTTGGCATTACGTGAAGGGCCCACATCGGCAATATAGGTGAAGAGATCTTCGGGGAAGTTGCACTGATCCACTTCACGGCCTAAGGCAAAGTAACGTTTGCGCAGCAGATGGGCCACGGCTTTGGGCTGGCGGTTGCGGGTGAAGACGCCTTTCTTGTTGCCACCGACACGGGTTACGGCTAAAAAATTAAGGGGAAATTAGTTATGCTCTTGAGGGTGTCACAAAACTTACTTTGAGCCGTTTTAAAATCGGCAAAATTCCACACAAATTCTCCTATAAACCATGGTTGCTTCCTCAGGGTGTCGAATGCTTTAAAGTGGCGCGAAAACAACTCCGTTTGATATTCCTCGGACCAAACATAGGCGGGGAGCTAAAAAATTTAATATAACATAATAGGGCATCTAGAGATTCGGTGAAATATTTTTTAATTACCAAATGTAATCCCTCCACTGTATCGGCACCATATTCCGACATTATGACCGGTTTATTGTGCTTTTTATGCCAATTTGTAGCCTCATCTATTACCCGTTTGGTAATCATATCCAAACGTCCGGGATTGCTGTACCAACCGTTGTAGCGATTAAAACTAATTACATCTAAGAATTTGGCCTGTAATTAGTGGAATGTGTTTTAATAATGGTCTGGTATTTTTATGGGACTTTTTCTTACAGCTTTATCGTCATTTGAAGACACAGCAATGGCAGCAGTCACTGGTCTCGAAGGATCCAGTTCCCGGGTATGATTGGCTACATATCTGGAAAATAGGAAGAACAAAATTTAATAAGATCGATATTATGAATGTCCAGGAAAATAAAAATTCTTCTGAATAGTTCATGTTTTCATTCCTCCATTTCATTTAAAATGTTGGGAATACTTACTGGAAATATGAACCTGCATTTAATTGATTTGTTCGGGGCTCATTGGCAATTGACCACATCACAACACTGGGATGATTACGATCTCTGTGTATAAGTTGTTCCATGGATGATTTGTGTTTATCCAACAGTTCTTGCTTGAAGTTTCTGAAATGAAAGAGAAAAATGTTTTAAAAGCGTGTTTCTTTTCAAATTCACGTTTATACCCTCCACCATACATAGTATGGAGGGTGTATTAAGTTCGTCATTCCGTTTGTAACTCATAGAAATAATAATTTTAGACCCTTAATCAGCGAAAAATTCTAAGACGATTTAGCCTAGTCCGTCCGTCGGTTGTAATTACAGGAGAGTCAAAACGAATAAATATAAAAAGCTAACATTTTGCACAGATCATTCTTTTGTCTGCAGGCAGGTCAAGTTCGATGAGGGGCTATATCGGTCCACGACATCGTATACCCCCCGATATTCTGTATTTTGATGATTGTAGCCAAATTTTTCAATGAAATTGTCTGAAAATTCAAATAGGGAGTACTTTACCCCTTGGAAGAGTATTGTCTATATAGGTTCACGATATCGTATATCTCCCATATAACGGTATCTCCCTATATTCGGTATTTTGATGATTTTAACTACATTTTTCAATGGAATTGTCTAAAAATCCATATTAGAAGTTCGTTCTAAGCACTTTACCCTCAGGAAGAGAAATATCTATATAGGTCCACGATATCATACAACGGTCTGTCTGTACATGTATTTTTGTAAACAAAGTACATGTCGCATTTATTGTCTGATTGAACTGAAACTTTTCAAAAATCAGTTTTTTGGTATGAAGAACCCTATTGATTTTGTTGATAATCTGTCCAAGTTTAGATAAAGCTCCCATATATAACTTTGTCCAATTTCAATTTTATTGTGCGCCAAATGTGTAATATTCGTCCAAATAGGATGTGTTTAAACAAATTCAGCCTAGAAACAAGTACTTCGAATTTGGAAAACATCGACATTTGGTGAAACTTGGTCCAGTATATCTATTGCTCCAATAAATATTTTTCAATATAATTCTTATCGAAGCCATATCATGCTCTATACATCAATGTTATTTGGTATTAGAAGCACAGAAGCCGTCAAATTTGTTGAAAATCGTTTCAGAGTTGGATATAGTTCCCAAATTATTACTACTCTAAAGCAATGACACGCATTCAAATTAGGTTCATAGTTGGCATGATCTACTCTACATAAATTCCCAATAAAAATTACGGGAGCTCTACTAAATACGCATAGTTGTGTAGGGTATGACATAGTCGGCACCTCCCGACTATTGACATTTCCTTACTGGATTTCTATTGAAGATCTTTAGAGGGTCGGAAGAGTTAAATGCATGGAAGAGAAGTCTTTATTCAACTTCTATCAGAAGGAGTTCTATCAACGGAGTTTCAGATGTCCTTCGGTAAGTTAAGCTATTCAAATAACTTACTCTGTATCAACACTGGGACACTCGTCAATAATCATGATGCCATTTTCATCGGCAAATTGCATTGATTCCTCCGAATAAGGATAATGTGAGGTACGATAGGCGTTGGCACCAATCCATTTCAGCAAATTAAAATCTCTTGTCATCAAGGCTAAATCCAAACCTTTGCCACGTATCTGCAAATAAAAATAAATTAATTTCAATTCAAATTACAACACCAAATCCTCCCCCCTTGACTTACATCCGAATCTTCATGCCGCCCGAAACCACGGAAATACACCGGTCGACCATTGATCATAAACGATGTATTGTTCCAACTTAAGGTACGTATACCAACTTTCTGGCGATAGACATCAAGCAATTCATTATTTTCACCATGTAGGAATATTTCCAATTGATATAGGTAGCCGGGATCGGGATGCATTAGATATGGCCACCAGGGCAGAACTTTTTGTACTTCTAGGACACCCTTCAAATCGCTGTTGGATGTTTCATTGGCCACAATGGCACCGTCTTTGTTGCGCAGTTGAACACGTACATAGAGATTGTTTACTGCTTCATTGGCCGCTGTGCCATTCGCCTTGACTTTGTAATAAACGAAACCAACTGAAAGGAAGAGAAAAAAATACTTACTAGAGATTGACATATAATGAATTTGTAAGTCAGGAAGAACTTTAAGTAATTTTCAAAAGATAAGTAAAAACATGGCCAGCAAGAGAACTAGTCTTCAAGGGCCGAAAGTGTGATTATGAAAGACTATCCAGAATAGGATGCAATTATTGACAGTTCAATAAGGCAGGGCAGATCGTCCTTAAATATACTGGAAAAGACCGGAAAAATAACGTCCCGACTCATGGATGATTTGGCATTTAACCAGGGTAATTAGCAAAGAAAAAGTTTAAGGTGAGAATACATAAAACTATTTTTCGGACGAAGCACAAGTCCGACGAAGATATATATGTGAGCTATATCTCAATTCTTAGGGATTATCTTAAATTTCAATAGGGTTCTTCCTTGGTCCAAACAAATTAATTTCATCTGGATCGGGCAATAAACGCGACCTATACTTTGTTTACAAAAAAAAAAAAAAAAAAAAATACATGGACAGATGGAGGGACGGAAGCACATGTATAAATCGACTCAGAATGTAATTCCATGCAGATAATCAAAAGGAACTATTTTCTTTTGCCTGTTACAAACACATGCACAAAGACATACCACCTTGTGGTGTAGGGTATAACAAAGGAATATTGACTCTGCACTCCTATGTTCTTTTAAGAATTACGAAGGAGCCAGCCGATGACATAAGCCAGTCGAAAAGGCGTTTTATATATTCTCACCTTAAGACTTGCCGAATTTTGCTGAGCCCACACAGGAAACATTTGATAAACAGATAAAAATCCGTCGAAAAATACCACTTAAATGAAAGCCGTTAAATGGGGGCTATACGAAGACGTATACCTATATAGAGAATTATCTCCCAGGGGATAAAGTACTCAGAAACAACTCCTTGGGTGGATTTTGAGACAATTTCATTGAAAATTGTGGCTAAAATCATCAAAATACCGAATATTGGGAAGTACCGTTATATTGGAGATATACGATATCATGGACAGATATAGCCCATGTTCTATCTCGCCCTGTCTTATTATTTCGATAAGTTTCAAACGGAACGACGAATTGAATATACCCTCCATACTATGTATAGTGGAGCAAATGAAGCAAAATAAGCAGAATTGTGGAATTTAGAGTAAAGATCGGCCAGAAGCATTGTAAAATTTATCAATAAATAACAGAAATGACAGTTTAGAACGATTTATGGACTAATGGCATCATTGGACCGTACTTATTTAAATATGTGAGAATCGTAACGTAACTCTGAATGATGAACGCTACCGTGAGGGCGAGCAAGAGCTTGCTTTCATGACATGTGGTCTCAACAAGACGAAGCCACATAGCACGCTAACAATGGACTTATTGAGCGGCGAGTTCGTTGAACATTTAATTTCAAGTCGGGATCGGCCAACCGGCGGCCTTGATCGTACGATTTAGCGCCTTTAGACTATTAGTTGTGGGGCAATGTTAAAGCCCATATCTGTACAGTCGACCGCGCTTCAATTGATGCACTGGTATTTATTCGAAGGGTTTTAAAGGGTATTCCGAAATTGGTCTAAGCGAATGGACCATTTGAGGCAAAGTCGCAGTCAACGTATGAGCCGTACTATCAATTCAAATAATCGTTACCATGGGTGTTTCTGAATTTAGTATAGTTTTAAAAAATCACCCTACATTTTCATTTCCGCATAACCAACTGAAAGGAGGATATCAAAACTTTAATTTGAAAACATGTCATACTTACCATTATTGTCCTTTGCCAGATCGGTGGTAATTTCCATTTCCTCAATATATGTTAGGGGTGTTGTATATAAATGCACAGAGCGGTGGATACCGGCATAATTAAAGAAATCAAATGTATAAGTTTGTACTATGGCAACACCATCATCTCTGCAAATAATTATGAAAAAATATAAAAAAAAATAATTTCCAACAAATAAAGCAAACACTTACCTTGAAACCTCTGTAATTTTCCCCTGAGGTACTGTGGTTTGTATCAAGGCATTATCACACATGACGGTTATGCGATTCTCTTCGCCGTATTTGACTAAATTCGTAATTTCTGCCTCAAAGGGCAGATGGCCCATCTCATGGCGCACAGCCATTTCACCGTTTACATACTGGGGATTACAAATGAGATGAAGAACATTTTTTTAAGAATCCTTTTTTAAAATACTCACCACAAATGCCTCATAGTGTACGCTTCCAAAACGCAACCACACTCTCTGCTTGTTGGCCCATGATCGCGGCACAAAAAATTTCCGATCATACCACACGGTACCAACATGATCACGCAAATCATTTTGTGTTGTAATGTCATTGTAACTAGCCGGCACCGGCATTGGTATCGTATCCTGTACCCGACTCAAGTCGTCCAGAAACCATTTGTCACGGACTCCCTGCGTTGGATTGGTGGGATCGGATTTAACAAAATTCCACAGGCCATCTAGCGAGCGCACCTCGCGCGTTTCTGACTCTCTTGGATATAGCATACCGACAGTTGGTGAAATTTCTCTATTCAATATTACCAGTGCTATGGCATAGTGAATACAAAATCCAATAAGGCCCATGGCGATTAGTGATAAGGCTGGAAAGAGAAAAGTGAAAGAATGTTAGAATTAGATGATCATAAGAAGATAGTTAAGATAATCATTATGTTAATTTTGACAATTCAGTGAGATAAATTTTCATTTTGCAATAAAATTGCAAAATTAAAAATAAGTCCGCTCTGTATCAAAATATTACTCTCTTTTCTATCGCCCAGCAGATTACAGTCATTAACCCATAATGTAAAAGACTACTTTTGTATTACCAGTAGGTACAAAATATTGGGTTATTTCTTTAAAAGATCACAGCGAATGAAATTACTTCTCTTATTACCAAGTAATGGGTAAAGATGACCCACTACAAATCCGCAAAGATCGCAAGATTGTCGATGTTTAGTGGCCAAATAACACAATTCGACACATTTGGGGTAATGGTGTGGGGGTGGGAAATTCCAAGTAGAGGTGATTAGTATTGGGTTAGTAGATTGAAATTAAAGGCCAAACCTTTTTTAGGGCCCTTTACCATACGTGAAGGGTCCCAAATATTATGCTCTAACTTCTAACAATTTAAGATGGAACTATTAAATTTGATACAGGCCTATTGGTTACATGTAAAATCATTTGTAGCAAATATGGATCATGTCCATGGTCCCTGTTTTGGTGTAGTCCCTATATTAGGGTATAACCCGAATTTTTTACATTTTACACATATTTTTCATGCTCATTTCGACAAATTTTGATAATTTGAAGTCTTAGGAAGAAGAAGCCATCCTTGCCAAATTATCAGTATAGGCCTCATATGAACTTATCCCCTGATTAAAGCTATTGGCTATTTTTTTATTGATTTGGACTTTATTTGACATTGTGGCTTTCATGGGGGTGGAAAACTCCTCGCAGAAATTTTTTAAGGTAGGTCAATGTTTCTTAGTAGGGTCCATATTAAGGCACCTTCTGATTTTATATATTTCTAGGGTCTTCCTCTCAAAATGTAAGATGGAGAAACAATTGTAGAATCATTTGTGCAAAATATGGGTCAGGTCGGTACACGTTTTGATATAGCCCATATAAAAGGGTATATCCCAATTTCAACTATTTTACAAAAAATAGTTAAAAAAAAATAGCAGTATAGTGGAGGTGAATGTTTTGGACTAACTCTCGTATATAGGTAACTCCTGATTTTACCGCTTTGGAGGGCCTTGAACACATATATATTCCAATCGATTCGTTTAAAAATTTAGATTTAGGCTAATTTAGTGGTAGAGAACAAAGTCCACGTTTCCAACCAATGTTCTTTGGTGGGTGGACAATTCAAAATGCAGGAGATAGCATTAGGTCAGAATAGTTATACCCCAAATGGGTTTTATTTTCTCAAGCCAAATTTTTTATTTTATGATGTAGGTCCCATATAGCCGTACATCTCAGGTCCACGTTCTCAATTGTCTAGGGATTCAGAAAAGGTGAGAATATATAAAACGCATTTTTGACTGGCTTAAGTCATCGACTGGCTTCTTCGTAGGAACAAAAGAGTTTCAGGATGACTTAGGTTGTTTGTTTGTTCTTTTCCGATGAAGTCAGCCATTTTAAATATCAGGAAAATATCGGATGAACGAGAATAACTGCATTTCATTTTCAATAATCCTGATAGAAAGCGGTCATAGCCTCGGGCCTGTATGTCAGTAGTTTTACGAAGCGTTTGTACAACCCCCTATTATACCAGGTATACCGTTTATACACAAAAATTTTGGAGTTCACGTCATATTTCATATGGAGTTTGCAGAAATAAAATAGGTTCGCGCATTCCAGAGAACATCAATTACTTACAACATGCCACTTCTTTAAACATATGGTTTTGATTTGAGAGAAATATGTTTGGAGTTTTGTTACTCTTATGTACTACTGCTGACCTAAAAATTCGAATACGTCTAATGAGAACAGATTTTGCAGATTGTCGATGTAAGATGGATTTTCATATCAAAAATAAATATTTTACTCTAACTGAGTTTTATTTTGCCTCCCACATTTCGTAACTGCACCAAATCCTTAACCACAGACAGATGGCTTTCTTGATTTATAATGCTATAGCCACAATACTGTACTACAGCTGGACGGGGGTTAAGGCTCTCTTATCTAACAAACAACAAAGACCTAAAATGGTAAAGACTAGACAAAATGCATTCTGAGCAAATGGTTTGTGGCCATACTACCTTGAATAACAGCTCATGACGGAAGCATGTTAATATAAAAAAGTACAATTTTAGGAGAGAATGACAAATAACAGTTTGGATAATCCAAAATATTGGTTTCAAAATTCTATTCCGTATATCTTCCCAAACAATTGCATACTGCCTTAGCGGTTTAAATTGCTTAACATTGGTAACTATGTTGGTACGATATCATAACAACAGAGGTATTTTTCACAGGGTTGCCATATTTTACTCAGTCTTGTCCTATCTTTATACTTCTATGTCTTTGCAAACAAGTCATTCAATTACCTGACATATGCATTTACAAAACGTTCTTTGAAATTTGTAATCATTTGTCAGACTGACGTAAAATATATAAAATAACTCTTCAAATAAATATCAAATGAGGTGTGACTCATTTTTTAATATTTTCATTTGGGCTATCAGAGAAAGTAAAAGTCAGATCTTTTATGCTATCGACAAAAAAAAAATGCGTACAAATAAAATCTATCTATGGAAAATCTAACTGAACATGTTGGTATGGGAACTTATTATAACATATTTTGGGACTACTGTGGTATTATCATGATAGGCATTATCTTATCGATATTAATTATTACCTCTGTTATCAAAATACCCTTTGAAAATAGAAATCCAATCAATTCAATATGGTCAGAACAAAAAAAAAAATGAACGCACTTGATAAAATATTCCACTAATGACTTATAAGCCATTAGCGAGTTAATGTTTTTGGGTCATACATATGCGTATGTTTGTGTTTGAACTCAAATGATAAGAATTCACCTCAGAAAAAAAAACTTGTAAAACTCTTCAAATTTGAAAAACAAAAATTGGTAGAAAAAAAATGGCAAAACTAGCTGCCTGTTGAACAGAATAATTAATTCATAATATCCATGGTAGAAATACCATGTAACAACATTGGCGAAAATTACAATAAACCTAGTTTTTGGACACTTAAAATCAGGGCGAATTGATTTGAAGTATAAAATTTGGGGCACATTGACTACCTTTTTCCATCAAATTTTATAAAAGGATAACTTGACATTTCGATTTGAATTTGAAAAAGAAAACACAATATTACTACCATAAGGATTATTATCCATAGACATTTATGGTCCTTTGACATTTATGGTTCGTGCATTTGTTTGTACCACCAATTCTCAATTTGGCTATCGGTAAGCCTGTTCATGTACTTTGGAAAGCAAATTTCAGATTGCATTTGTTTTTTAACTGAGTCAAAACATTGCACGGTTCATTTGTTTATATATCTTCCTCCGAATTCGCATTGAGTATACACTAAATACTTAATATCTGCAAAATTAAAAGTATTTGCCATGCACAATCGAATTCAGCTAAGAAGTAAAGGTGAGAACACATAGAACATCTTTTTTACTGGCTTAAGTCATTAGATGGTTTTTTCGCAAACGTTGAAAGCAGTTTTAGGTTAACTTAGTTCAATTTCGGTCCATAATATATATTTGATCCCACTACTCTCCTTTGTTCTTCTACAAAAAAGCCAGCCGATTATTTAAGAAAGCCAAAATATTCTTGTCTTCTTAAGGTGGGAATACATAAAGCGGTTGACTTAGTTCGATTTTGGCCCTAGGCCCCTTTGTTCATTTCCGAAGAAGCCAGCCGATGACTTAAGCCAGCCAGATAAGCGCTTTATGTATTTCCAGATTTAAGCCAGTCAAATAAGCGCTTTATGTATTCCCACCTTTAGCTTAAGTCTGTCAAATTTTGTCAAATATATGTGTTATCCAATTCTATATTTAAATCCCCCTAAGGACTAGATATCAGATACCTCCTGGCAATGACTTGGCAAAATTTTGTCGACATCGAATCAAATTTAGATATAACCAGCATATACATTACTCGATCTTGATACTTGATATCAATTATGCATCAAACATGGTACGTCCAAGTATCTTTATTTGTTACCATACTGTCAAGTTCGGACTACAATAGTTTGATTTTTAACAAAATAGATTCAGATATAGCTTTAGCTTTCATATATATTTACCATCCAAATTTATAATTATGCCTTGAGACGAGAATACATAAAACGCTTTTTTGACTGGCTTATTCGTAGAGGAACAAAGGAATCTTAGGTTGACTAAGTTCGATTTTGGTCTTACACTCCTTTGTTATTTTCGGAAGAAGCCTGCCGGTGACTTAAGCCAGTCAAAAAAAGCGCTTGGTGAGATAAAAAACTGCAACAAAGTCGAATGCCATAATTTTTACATTTTTTTAAATTTATTAAATGAAACAAAAAATCGGAAATAGCATCAAATTTCAGAATAAGTTTAGATTTGTTTGAATTGGTCACCTTTGACACGGCCTTCAAACGGCCAATGAAACCGTCACACGCTGCCCGAATGATGCTCTGTGGTATTTTGGCCCATTACCGGCGAAGCGCTTACTTGAGGTGATCGACACTTTGGTATTTTTTAGTGCCAAACTTGCTTTCCAGAATACTCCAGACACAATAGTTCAACGTATTGATATCCGAAGATTTTGGTGGCCATTGTGCGCTGGAAATGAAGCGAGGAACCTCATTTTGTAACCATTCATGGGTGGCGCGTGCTGAGTGCGATGCTGCTGAGTCCTGTTGGAATGTCCAAGGTCAGCGGCCAGAATGTTTGCGTGCCCAAAGCTTTAATACACCCTCCAGAAAATTTTCACGATATTATTCGGCATTTATTTTGATGCCACCGTTGATTAATATGAGCTGAGAGCGACCATCGGCTGTTACGGCGCTTGAGTTCTGGTGGCCAATCGAAGGTTCACATTTTCAGCTGACCTCTTTTGCAAGTAAACACGATCATTTTCTTTGTTTACAAACTGCTGGACAACGAATGTTTTCTTATCGGAGAAAACCAAATTCGGAAGTTCACCACTTTCGGCCAAGCGAAGGAACTCTTTAGCTCTTTTGGGTCTATTTTCTTTCTGTTGCGGTGTAAGTTCTTGCACTTTTTAGAATTTCAATGGTTTTACGTCGAGCTAATTTTTTAATATTTGGCGAATGGAATATTGCGATATGTTCAGTTCACGAGCCATTTTTCGGTCGCTGGGACGCCGGTTTCGATTAAGTCGCTTCTTTACTTTTCGAACCATTTCTGCTGATGTTGCTATTTTCTTCAGTCCACTTCCTTGAGGTCGGGCTACACTATAACGAGCGATGATACGAGACACAAAAGATTTATTCACATTTAAATGCTGGAGTGCTCTAACGATAGCTCCTTGTGGTTTTCCAGCTAAATATAAAGAAATCACACTATGACGCTTGAATTCCATCACGAATAACTTTTTTTCTTGAAAATTCTCACCAAAATGGCTCTGTACGCTTGTAAACAATATAATAAGCTGTCACTGGAATAATTTTAACAGTTGTCTGACAGGCTGTTCATGTATTTTTTGTAAGCAAATTTCATTTATTTATATATCTTCGTCCGCTTTCACGTTTATTATATAACTAATGTGCAATATTTGACAAAATAGAAAATATTTCGCACAAACAATCGAATTAAGCTAAGAAGTAAAGGTGAGAACATATATAACAAGTTTTCGGATGACTTAATCCAGCCAGATAAGAGCTTTATGTATTCCCATCTTAAGTCTCTCAAATTTTGTGAAAAAGCTTCCATATATAATTCAATTCGATAATTCAATCCCAAAAAAAAACGAGATATCAGATACAACTTGGAAATGTAAAAATGTTGTCGAGATCGAATCAAATTTAGATTTAGACACAATTTATTTCCCTATTTTGATATCAATTATGCCATCAACAATGATTCGTCCAATTAGGTTAAATTTTTACAATACAGTCAAGTTTCGACGACAATGAAGTCTGTCAATTTTGGAACAAATCGATTCAGATGTAGCTATAGCTCCCATGGCAGAAGAATACAGGTAGATGCATCAACGCTTGGGAGCAATGGTATGTCAAACAATTTAAATGTTTTTTCAAATATAATTGGATTTTTATATGCTTTCTTATACTACGTCATTCGGAGGCTATTATAATTCACGTTTTTCAACAATTTTTACAAATTTAAATAATTTTTCATTCAACATTTTCAATTCCAAAATTGGTTTGACAGTTCATTATCCAAGCAGCTGTGTCGACGCGTCTACCTATATTCTTCTACCATGTATAGCTCCTATATAGGGTAGGAAGGTAAGACTTCTGTTTGACCATCGTTGTCAGCCCATAAGTTTCCATAGCGTTTATACTTGCGGCGAAGTCACTAGGGTTTTCTTATTTGTTCCATACAACAATAAAGATCAGACGAATTTCGTCATCTTACATTTACTTACATTACACAAAGCGAAGTGGATATATGGAAAATCCATCATCTTATTTAACCAACAATATATAATAACAATCACACAGGTATATGAAGCTTAAATTTATTTATACTTACACGACACAAAACATGGTTTTATTTACACACAGGAACAACATTTCGCCCATTATATAAACAAAAACACATGAAAAAAGATAAAATTTCAAATTGATTTGCATTTTTCATTTTTACACCTGACAATAACCACAACAACAGTGTCAGCAACAATTACACCACTAACAAAATTTTCGCTAAATTGGCTTACAATTTTATGCTGATCAAGTATATATTCACTTTGTTGAATATTTCGACGAGTTACAAACGGAATTACAAAGTTATTTTTTTCTCCATAGGTGGTTAATATGCCCCCCATAAGCTAAAGTGTGATTTTTTTGATATTAACTTTTTGGCAACAATAGGTTTAAAAAACTCATGCACGTTTCGGGTTTCGTTTCACTGTCAAACATCTTCAGTTTGACCGCAATTAGACGTACACGCCCATTCATTGTATATAAGTTGAACCAAGTTTGAAGTTTGAAGTAGAAGCCGGTTTAATTGTGATTATCTAAGAGAAACATTGTAAACTATTTCGTGTTAACTTTATTAAAACTTTATTTAAAACAAGTAAGCAAAGGCTACAGTCGAGCGGGGCCGACCGTTGAATACCCTACAACACTATAATAAACGATACAGTTTATATAGGCAAGATACTCGAAAGAATTCCACAAGATATTGTGACAAATAATAAAAGAAACCCATCAGGTTTCGTTCTCTTATTTTCAAATAATAGCAACTTAAACTAATTTGCTCATTTCCAATTTATTGGTAGATTTTTTTTTTTTTTTTGGTTCCATTTCAACACCTAAATATATGGCGATTATCTCCAAAAAGAGTAGACTTCTATTCTGACCCTCATCTTATCCCCATGCAAAATTTCGTAAGGATCGGACCATAAATGCGATCTGTATATGATATCCTAACTACTTAGTTTTGTTAGCTGTAGAAATATTACCAAATGTTTAATTCAAAGGGAAAATATGCCAAAAATATGACAAAATTGAAAAAAATATGAGAAAATTTACAAAATCAATATTTTCATCTTTAGAGAGATATTTTTATGCGATTTTTTAGGCGTTTTTTTCTGCCAAGAGGCCATTCTGAAATAATGAGAACTGTCGAAATCAGTTCAGCCGTTTTCGACATAAAATAGATCTTTCAAGCATATCTTCTTTGATAGACATATATATCGCACATATTTTGCTATATATTCGATTTGTTGGATCTTAACATCAATGTAAAGATCAGAAGTAACCTTGTCATGGCTTTGTGGTTTCGCCGGGATTTAAAATATTCGCGGTTTAACGAAAAATTTTGCATTTTTTTCAACAAAAAAGATATGGTCTATTTTAGCCGCTAAATATTATCCGATGACCACCCAAATTGGTAGGCTTCTTCCCCGCCCTACATGCGAAAATCCGCGTCGATTGGTCTATAATTGCGACCTGTATAGCTACTGCAAAATCCGAAATTTTTTCAGTATTTGGTCCATTTCAACCCCTAAACATTTGGCGATCATCTCCAAAAGAAATAGGGTTCTATTCTGACCTTAACCCCACCTACATTTTATATTTCGTGAAGATCGGGCCATAATTGCGACCTGTAGCGTGATTACAAATTAACATGGACAGACGGACGGACATACATAGCTAGATCGACTCAGCTCGGCGAGCTAGGAAGATCGATATATACTTTCCTATATGGGAAACCAATATTTCGAGGTGTTACATAAATTCGGGCCCAATCAAACTTATAATACCCCCAACACATAGTGTTGTAGGGTATAATAAACAAACTGTCAGACGTATGAGTTTTTAAAAGCAAAAACGGATATCGTTGACAATTTATGCGCAATCTGACCCTTTGGAGAATCTTTCTGTGGCCTCACTGACATATCTTCTGGTCACTTAAAGTAGAATTTGTTTTGGGCCCACTGTAAGGAAATAGTCAAGTATGTACTTTTGTGGTGTCCATTTTTGGAAAGAGCATCGAAAATACTTCTTGGCCACTTATTTTAATAAACCAAACCCATCTGGTAATTACACAGTGGCTTGACCCATATATCATATGGGGACTCTAAGGAGAAATTTTTTTGGGCCCACTGTAAAGAAATGGTCAAGGATGTACTTTAAGTAGAATTTGGTTTGGGTCCACTGTAAGGAAATGGTCAAAGATGTACCTTTGTGGTGTCAATTTTTGGAAAAAGCATCGTAAATATTTCTAGACTACTTATTTTGATAAACTAAACTCGAATTTATTTTCAAGCACATATTATCTGCTTTGAGATTTCCTAGCAACCTGAGAAATTAGTAAAATCTTAAAGTGTGGGTACATACGCAGATTGGCATCATGGTTAGGCATATTAATGTCAAATTATAAGGAAACAAGTAAAAAAGCATCTAAGTTCGACTTTTAAGATTCTCCAGCGTTTTGAAGGAAATTTCTGATATAAGTATTTTGACGAGTTACATACGGAATGACATAGAATGGTGGAGGTTATTAAATGAGAATGGTGGAGGTTATTAAATGACGGCAGGATTCGGTGCGGCTCTGGCATCCTTTTATGATATGTCAAAAATATGCTATGCGAAGACTTCAAGCAGCTTATGTACTCCCCCCTTTATTGTTCCAAAAAAGGTGCGAATGATGATAACTCAACAACAGACAGACGGATTCACTCAACAATTTGTTTTTTATACACTCCACCATAGTATGGGTGGTATATTAAGTTTGTCATTACGTTTGCAACATATAATATAATATAAATATACATTTTAGACCCCACTAAGTATATATATTCTTGATCAGCATAAAATTCTATGTCGACTTAGCGATGTCCGTCCATCTATCCGTCTGTGGAAATCAGTCTAGTTTCCGAACGAAATCAAGTAAGTTGATAAAATTTTACTCAAATGTATATTAAGTCTGCAGGACTTTTGATATTAAAAATGGGCCATATAGGTCCCC
The DNA here is from genome assembly GCF_030504385.1 of Musca domestica. Classification (NCBI taxonomy): domain Eukaryota; kingdom Metazoa; phylum Arthropoda; class Insecta; order Diptera; family Muscidae; genus Musca; species Musca domestica. The sequence goes on along the minus strand of NW_026712309.1, from coordinate 621,687 downwards.
GTTTTTGTATAGCCCCCATACATAATGGTACCTTCCTATTTTCGGTATTTTGGTGATTTAAGCGACGTTATTTACCAAAAATGTTTCAAATTTGGTATTTGAAGTTCTAAATGAATACTACAGCCTATGACAGAAAATTGTCCGTGCAGGTCCACGCATTCCTATAGCCCCCATATAATGACACCTCCCGATATTCGGTACTTTTAGCGACATTATTCACGGGAATTGTTTCAAATTTGGTATTGGAAGATCGTTAATAGATATCACAGCCTAAGACAGAAAATTGCCTGTGCAGGTCCACGTCTTCACATAGCCCTCATATACTGGTACCTCCCGATATTCGGTATTTTGATGATTTTAGCGACATTCTTCGCCGGAATTGTTTCAAATTTGGTATTTGAAGTTCGTAATGGATACTACAGCATATGACATAAATTTGTCTGTCAGGTCCACGTCTTCGTATAGCCGCCATATAACAGTGCCTGCCGACATTCGGTATTTTGATGATTTTACCGACATAATTCACCAATTTTTTTTCAAGTTTCGCTATTGATTTTTGTAATGGTTTATGACATAACTTGCCCATGCAGGTCCACGTCGTCATATACACCCTAATATAACGGCTACATTCGATATTTTTAAGATTTTAACAGAATTTTTAACGGATATTATTATTATTATTATTTTTTTTTTTTTTTTTGAAAATTGCCTGAACGCCCTCCAAATGATGGAGGGCTCGGCCGAACTTGCAGCTTTTTTACTTGTTTTTTTGGTTTTCAAAATTATCCATTTGACAACATCTCATTGTCAAGATGTTTATTCATAAATCTGTTATACATACACAAATCAGAGATGGGAACTTGCTTTCTATGCAGTGGAATTTGACAAGGTAAATTTCAGAAAATACAAAGATTGGGAATATTTATTTGAAATGACGTTACCTTCTTATTTAAACCATGTGAAAAAGCTAAATCAAAAACGATTGAGATTAAATTACGGGATAGAAACCTGTTCGATCAGAATCTATAATATCCTTTATTGTTTTCCAACAAATAATAGACAAATAAACATTCAAATTATGTCGGAGAAATGGACATCAAAAGTGCACAGTGAAGCGCATTTAGGCCTTCACTGCAAATGTAGTCAATATTTTATTCCGCACTGTATAACATTTGAGAGTCAGTGAGCGAGAGAGAGAGAACGCAAAACATATGCAAATATATTACGTCACTTCTTACGTTTCCATCTTTCGTCTGACTGCCTCTCGACAGACAAATGTCTGGGTGAAATGTAAACATCACGACGAAGAGAGCCATGAAAGACAAGTGACAAAAATAAACATAAACAGCAGAAAAAATCCGCCGCCAAAGAAATGACTTTTCTGCCGGACTAGTTAGTAACAGCTGATTTGCAGTGGTTGTCACAATTCTGGATATTTATTTTTTACTCATTGCTCTAATCACTACAAAAAGCAAACCAAACGTATTCGGAATGGAATTCGAATGATGACACACACAAATTCTTTTAGCCTTGGTTTAACATTTATTTTCAGCATTTCGAGCCAATAATTCGTCAATGTTATCAGAAGCGGGTTCTAATTGTTGTTGTTTTTGATGACACTTGTTGTTGTGGTTGCTAGATTAGTAATTTGTTTCAATTCATTTATTTTTTCAGACAAAAAAATAAAACACAAACATTTAAAAAAGCTACGTATTCCCCAGCCCATAATCAATGTGCCGACATTGCCTTTCGTGACAATTTCAAGCTTCTCGTCGAGTTATTTATTAACGTTGTTTCTGTTTTTAGAACCGCACGCACAAAACCCGCTGTTTCGTCCGCTCCGTTGTACACGACTTGACAGTTCTCCGGTTATATGTGAACTGACATTTTACGTTATGACGACCAAGCAACCACACCAACCTGATGATTTGACGGCGAAATATAGTTTGTGTGGAATATTAGAGGCGAATACACATTCTCGTTAAGCGTTTATCATCTGTTGGATACTAGAACAGAAATATGAATGAAGCTTTTTCCATAATTGTAGAAAGCTTTCATGGTGGGGAAATGACGGTTACAATAATTTCATTTAAATTGAGGATTTCAAAATATTCGATACTTATTTCAAATTTTGATAGAACAAGAATTGAGACCCTGGCCTATAAACTGAATCGGAGGAAGGTAACCCCAAGAAAAAAGAGATCTCTGGCAACACGCAATCAACGGGAACGGGACAGATCTTTCCGAATATTTTGAGACAACTAAGGGTGTGAAACAGGGATGCCTCTTATCACTGTTATTATTTGGCCTCTATATAAATGACTTGGACCACTATGCATATTTAGTAGAGATCCCGTAACAAAAAAAGTTTATATTGGAAATTTATGTGAAGCAGATCATACCAACTATGAACCTTATTTGAATGCGTATCATGGCTTTAGAGTAGTCACAATTTGGGAACTATATCCAACTCTGAATCGATTTTCAACAAATTTGACAGATGTTATTGTACCTCTAGTACCAAATTACATAGCATGACATGACTTCGATAAGAATTATATTAAAAATTATTTGTTGGAGCAATAGATGTACCAATCGAGTTTAGCCAAATGGAGAAATTCGGTTGAATATGAAAATCTATTCAATTTGGGCTAATATTACAACATATGGCGAACAATAGCCGTAAAACCAGATGGAGATATATATCGAAGTTATATAAAAATCTTTACCGATCTCGATAAAATTTGTCAAAGGCATTTTCGTGCAATATCTAATGTCCGGTATCAAAGATATATATGGGAGCTACATCCAAATCTGGACCGATCTTGACAAAATTTGTTACATTTTTTTAGAGCTGTATCTGATATCTGGTACCGAATATAATTGTTGTGGGATGCATATTACGCTTGCGAGGTACTTTAAACCCCCGAATCGGATAAAACATATATATGGGAGCTATGACTATATCTGAACCGATTTACACCAAACATAATGTACTTGCTTCTTTTCTGAATTCGATCGGATTTGGAAAAAATTCATGTCATTTGGATTGATATTGGCCATTTGGTGCAAAATTTACCCGAAATCGATTGAAGATATATATGAACCGATTCTGAACAAATTCAATAGGATTCGTCCTTGGACCAAACAAATATTGTTTGAAAAATTTAATCTCAACCGTATAATAAATGTGACCTGCGTTTTTTGCAAAAATACATGGACGGACGGACTGACATGCATAAATCGACTCAGTAACTGATTCCATGAAGATCCTCCAAAGTCAATCTCGCTTCCTACTTCATGTTACAAACAAATACACAAAGACTTAATATCCTTACCGCTATGTGGTGAAGGATATAAAAAACAAAAAACCGAAACTGAATGTAAATTCAAAATTTCTTTCCAAAACTATGTTCTATATATCTAAAGATTGATTTCGTGAAAAAGGAGTTCATTTTGTTCAAACATACGGTGTAATAAACATTATGGTTACAAAATGAATTTAAATATTTTTTAAACCATTTTCATATCAAAATATAAGGGGATTAAATACAAAGCTAGGCGACGTTTTCCTTAAAAGTTTCTTTTGTGAATATAAAATAATCGCTTTCATTGAAACGTGGTCCAAATCTGATGTTCTGGACACTGAGTTATTCTCTGATAATTATCAAGTTCACAGAAAGGGTGGATTGTTGAGAAAAGGTGATGGGGTCTGATAGAAGTTTAAAATTCGATGTCTTCAGAAACAATTGATGTCTCATCAGATCCTAATAGCAAATTTTCCTGTGCAAAATTAAATACCATTATTATCATTAATTTTAACCCTGCTGATTTTTTTTGCGAGAATGTCTTCATTATTTACAGACCATTCTCCATATAATTAAGTTAAGTTCCCTGGATTTCCTGGACCGAAGGTGACAATAGGTTGTTACACTTAGTTTTTTCGTATTCATTGAATATTACGATTTCTAGAAGCTCTCCCTAAGTACGTCCTAAGGGCAGTTATCATCCTACGCTGTTGATAAATTTCGAATTGCGAAATTCTTCCCTCAATTTAATTCTGCTAATGCTTGTATTGATAGGCGTAACTTTGGGAAAACCAAACTTGTCAAGCTACGCTCTCTTTTATCGAACACTATATGTCGTCTTTGCGAAGACATTGACTTATGTGTATCAACATTTTATGAGCAACTTAATTTTGTTTTATCTAGCTCTGCATCTACAGTTGAACAAAATATTAATCATGTTTTTCTTTGTTTTACCCCTGCACTGAGACGTTTACGCAATTTAAAAAGCATATTATTCAAAAAACATAAAGTGTCGAATACTGGACTTAAAATTGAACTATTCAAAGTATTCTTCCGCAAGGGATGGATATAAAGGCGAGAATACATAAAACGCTTTTTTGACTGGCTTAAGCCATCGGCTGCCTTCTTCTTTGTAGAGGCTCTACTCTACTTCGATCTTTTCCGAAAAAAAACAAACGATGACTTAAGCCAGTCAAAAAAGCATTTTATGTATTCTCACCTTAACTCTGAAAACCCCAAATGTTATTCTCAACAAGAGGCACAGAAATTTCCTAGCCGTATGAAACTTGGTAGTGGACGGTAGTGGGATATTACAAGATTTTTGGAGTTTGTGACATTGTATACTTTTTTATGCCCTACACCACAAAGTGGTAAGGGTATTATGTCTTTGTGCATTTGTTTGTAACATGGAGAAAGAAGCGAGATTGACCCATAGTTTCTTTTGAGAATCTCCATAGAATCACTTTCTGAGTTGATTTATGCATGTAAGTCCGTCTGTCCGTCCATCCGTCGATACATGTATTCTTGTGTACAAAATGCAGGTCGCATTTATTATCCGATTGAGATGAAATTTTGCACAAATCATTTGTTTGGCCCAAGGACGAACCCTATTGAAATTGAAGATAATCGGTAAAAATTTAGATATAGCTCCCATATATGTATTCGTCCGATTTGCCTTTTATTGTACACACAACGTGTAATATCAGCCCGAATAGTATGGAATTTTGCAAATACAACCAAATTAGGCCTGAAAATTTGATCGAAATCGGTTTAGATATAGCTATAGCTCCCATATATATTGTTCATCCGATTTGTTATTTTTGTCCTCCGCAGCCGTAATATGCACTCTGTAACAACAATATTTGGGGAAATATATCAAATGCAGCTCAGAAATTTCTTTGCTTAATTTTATCGAGATCGGTTCTGATTTGGATATAACTCCCATAAATAACTTCGCCCGATTTACACTTTATTGTGCACCAAACGTCTATTATTTGCCCAAATGGGATGGAATTTGGCACATACGACCGAGCTGAGTCTAGAAGGTAGTATGTCAAATTTGGCGAAGATCGGTTCAGATATAGCTATAGCTCCCATATATATTGTTCATCCGATTTGTTGTATTTGTTACCCACAGCCGTAATATGCACTCCGTAACAATATTTCAAATACAGCTCAGAAATACCATTGCTAAATTTTATCGAGATCGGTTCAGATTTGGATATAGCTCCCATATACATATATTTATCTGATTTCAAATTAAGTTTGCACCAAATGGGCAATACAAGTTCGAATTTAAAAGATACAAATGCTTCGGCATATTTAGTCCTTTGAATTTTAAATTATAATTATAATCATAGGGTGTTTGATTGAATTCTCCCATAAAAACTTTTAAATTTTATGTAGAGCTCAACTAAATTAGCAAAGTGGTGTAGGGTAACATAAAATCGGCCCGCCCGACTTTAGGACTTTCTTTACTGTTTTTTCTTTTTGAAAGGTTTAACAGCATTATATAAGGAACACGTTTGAATTCAGATACTTTTATTTTTTTCTTTACCCAAGGGTGGCGGGTTTTAAAACTTCGGCCCGGTCGAACTTATTTACTTTTTAACTTGTTTCCATTAAAATTAAGGATACATCGACTATATTGAAATTATTAACTTACTCGATTAATGGCGACAAACGACGCTTGTTTATGGATTTAAGAATTACTTTTCTATTGTTTTACACCTGTTGTTTATTGCAGACTAAAAGCCAACTGGAAATGCTGGCTTCTTTTAAAGGCCAACAGCCAAGAACCACAACCATAGTTTGTGCTATTCCAAAATCACAATAAAAATACCATTTAAAAAGTATTTAAAATTCAACGCGTATTGCAAAATATCCAGCTAGGTGCATTTGACCCATTTCTTTGACAAAAATCAAGTTCAGAACTTTTCTTGGCAGCAATGCAAAAATGCAACGACAAACACACACACACACACATAATGATAAAAGTAGAGCGGGCACATAACACTTTCTTTAGGTAAATTCCCTAACCTGAGAGAATAATTTAGAATCACCTTCTGGCACACTTTTTTTTTTGTTTTCAAATCATAACCCAATTCTTACCATAGACTTCACATTTATTAATTTTTATACGCATTTCAATTAATCTTGGGCATCTAATGTTCGTTTCGAGATGGTATCTTTACTTTATTTTCAAATATTTTATTTATTTTATTTATTTTGGGAATGTCCAACAAGTTTCGTTCTGATAAGGGTTTGGCGCTAAACTAAAGCACCAAGTCTATGCAAAATTACAACGAGCCACCATGGCGTCAACGACCGTTTGTTGTAGACCTAATCTCCATTATCGAATGCATGGATTCCATTTGAATTTCCGCCTAGATGCGTGCGTTTGTCTTTACCTTTGCATTGTGGTCTTAGGCAAATAGACTCTCTATTCGGGTTCCCTTAGAACAACAACAAATTTAAATGTAAATAAGTAAATAAATTGATAAACCACACTGGTGTTTGGAGACAATGAAACTACCTGAGGTCATATTTTTCTTCAAAAAATTCGAACTGAATTTTGCGGTTTATTTTTTATTCTAGGGGTAAAAAATCCGACCTCTGTTCTGATCTTACAATTTTTTTCTATAGAAAAAAGTCTGAAGTCTAAGGTTTTCTGTAGAAAAAAACACAGTGCAAAAAAACTGCCCACCAACAGAACTATTGGCAGAAGTGTAAGCCCCAGCCGAGACGCTTTCTCGTCACAGAGTGCCGATTGTTTTTTTTCCATTAGGTTGGCTTATCTTGTAGAATTCACATTGGAAATTAATTTGATTCGACTGTTTTTTTTCACTTTCGCTTTTCGAATTTGTTTACATACGAATTGTCTTCTTAAGCCTCCTAGACGAGTAAACATACGTTTGTGTGTATTTAGGTATTTATAGACTGGTGATGAGCTATATCAATGACCATTTGCCGGCTGCAATGCCCTCTGCATACCTAAATCGATGACTAAAAAATAAGGTCAATTTTATCTCGTGACTGACTGATTCTTTGTCCACCAGTTGTCACGCCAAACGTTGGCGGTCGTCTTTGTGAAACGTTCTGACAAAACTCGGTCATCGAGACTATGGTCTTCTCTATTATTCACTCGTTTTATCATTACAATTATAATAGTCAGTCTATTTGTATTGCGTTTTGTTTTCTAGGTTTCTGCAGAAGCGGATGTGCGATGTGCATTTTAGTTATCTTTATTTTGATGAGAGTTACAAGACGGGAGGATATTTATATCGAAAATAGAATATTTATAAACAACAAGTGAAAAAGCATTAAGGCAGTAAGGCCAGACCGAACTTTGAATACCCTCTACCATTTGGGAGAAATTGTAAGATTTTGAAGAAAAAACCGGTTTAAAAAATACTGCAATAATGTTGCTAAAATTATCAAATTACTGAATATCGGGAGGTACCGTTATACGGGAGCTATACGAAGACGTGGGCCTGCATAGACAAGAAATAAATATAAGGTGGCGCAAAAGTAATCCTCCTATCAGAAAATGCTATAAATTTTACGATTGGCCTCGAATGTCAGTTCTGTTTGGCATTTTTGTAGTAAACACAGACGAAATACACGTTAATAAACAATGTTACGCTACACTGCTCTAGAACGCATCGACCAGAAGATGTGCCACGCAAATGGGTATCAGTCGACGGTCTTTACAACGTATTTTGATACATGATTGGTTTCCAAGATGTTTCCGTACAAAGTCTAGATGATGCATCAGCTGTTAGCTGCTGACCGCCAATCGCGTCTAAAACGCTCAAAGGATGCATTTCTCGGGTTTTGGCGATTTGCGATCGCCGGATTTTACCGCTCCAGACATTTTTTGTGGGACTTTTTGAAGTAGCTAAAATCATCAAAGTACCGAATATCGCGAGGTACCGATATATGGGGGCTATACGAACACGTTGGCCTGCATACATAATTTTCTGTCATAGGCTGTAGAATCCATTACGAACTTCAAATGCCAAATTTAAAACAATTCCAGTGAATAATGTCGCTAAAATCATCAAAATGACGAATATATGTAGACACTGTTATGTGGGGCATAACATAACATAACATAACGCAGATCTGAGTAAAATTTTATCAACCTAGTTAATTCCATTCGGAATCTTGAATGATTTCCAAAGACAGGCATGCAGCTAACATCGCTAAATCGACATAGAATTTTTTGCTGACCAAGAATATACTATATACTGGGGTTTAAAATTTATATTTCGAGGTGTTACAAATGAAAAGAAAAACTTAGTTTACTATGGTGGAGAGTATAGAAAGGCGGAATTTTTTGCATTCGCATTTGAGGCTATTTTAAACATAATGTTATACAGGGTTTGCGAAATAACTGTTTCTTTTTAAAAATGATGTAAAAAAGCTATTGAATATTTCCTCAAAATCCTTTTATTAATACGTACCTTCCGGGTAACAATAGATAGTAATGTCATCCAAGTGACTGCCTCCAAATAAAACAAATTGAAACGGTTCCGATGAACGATATACCGAAAATGTATATAAAGTACTCACAAAGTATAATTTCAGACAATTCCGTTGAAAAATGTGGCTAAAATTATCAAAATGCCGAATATCGGGGGGTATCGTTATATAGGGGATATACATTATCGTGGACATATATAGACAATTCTTTTTCAGGGGGAAAATACTCACAAAGATCTCCAAAGAACTCCGATATAACCCATCTTCGAACTTGACCTGCCTGCAGACAAAAGAGAGATCTGTGCAAAATTTTAGCTTTTTATATTAATTCGTTTAGACTGTAGCGTGAATACAACGGACGAACGGACAGGGCTAAATCGTCTTAGAATTTTACGCTGATCAAGATGATTATTTCGATGAATTACAAACGGAATGACGAACCTAATATACCCTCCATACTATGTATGGTGGAGGGTATAAAAAAATGCATGTCTTCCCGAGCCTTTGATGAAGCAACGCGTCTACACAGGGCTCATAGAAAATTCACGGAAAGCCCATTTATAAACTATAATTAAATACTATTGAAATCTAACGATATTTATCAGGCCCCACGTTGGGCGCCATTTTGTACCAACCAAGGTTTGATTTGGAAAAATATCGATATTTAGTCTTTAAGTGACGTTGCCGGTATGCTGGCGTTTTGCGCGGCTATGCCTCGTTGGACTAGGGGTTGTTTTTGTCACTCATTGACATTTCGGTTGATAAAAATTAGAAATTCGTACCGGCATTAAAGATCATAATAGGGGTTTATTATCCCCTTTTAAAACCTCAGCCATATACTACAGAGGGTATATATCATTTAATACGGGCAAAACGTTCTGGCTGGTGCGCACGGTAACTCTTAAAGGGAATATCCGCTTTCGACCAAACTTGGAGATGGGCAATATATCCCTTACAAAAGGTCACTATTTTCAATGAAAATAATTTACCTCATACAAAGTGAACGAATCATTCGATTATGTTCAAACCTAGCAAATCCTTATAAATGTATCAGTGTAAATTCGAGGTTCTACACTATTATGCACATTTAACAGAGCTCCTTATAAAAAAAATTAACTATCTACACACAAATAGCCGAAAGTCGTTATACAGGAGCAAATCAAAAAAATATATATAAAGATATAATCTCACAATCATTTTGGTGGTAAATAGAATTTTTCTGTCAAAATGTTTTGACTTACGTTGACATTATCAAAAAGTCTATTTGGAGTAATTTTCTCTGTCTCCACTTTTTTTCTTAAATAATAAAAAAATATAAAAAAATCTTATCAGATCTCCCCGACGGGGAATTGAACCCCGGTCTCCCGCGTGACAGGCGGGGATACTAACCACTATACTATCGAGGATGTTATGTGTCGCTTGCCAAAAGCTTTACATTATGTCTGAGTCCAAAATAATTAAGCACTCTATACTATTGGAAGAAGAACATTTTACAACACACACGTATGTCAATATTGAAATAAGCTATCAACAGATGGCGCTCAATAATAAATGAAATATTTTTGGAATTCTACTTAAAATGATTTTATCAAGGTAATCTGTAATTAGATGTATAATGAAATCATGGTAGACGAATTCAGGTAGATGCATCAAAGCTTGCAAATATTGACATGTCAATAATGTTTTAATGTTTTGTTTTTATTTTTTTAATAAGTAGATTTGTATATGTTTTCCTATACGATATTAATAGAATTCATTTTTTATAAGTTTGAAAAATTTTTCCTTCAAAAATTTCAATTCCAACATTGGTTTGACAGTTCATTGTACCAGTGGATGCGACTACCTGTATTCTTTTACCATGAATGAAATGAAAAAAAAATCGACAGTGTTTTAAAGAAATTGATAAATTTTAAATATTAACTTTTAAGTCAATTTAAAATTTCAGGATATATGTTTCGGAATTTATCCATGCGCTAAAATGAAACTTTTTGAAAATTACCCGTTTTGAGACAAAATAAACTTTGTTGAGAAAAGCTGACAAATTATGGAAATAATGTTTTTAATAAATATTTGATCTTTTCCTGAACCTGCAAGAATTAACTGGTTTTGCAATTTATTTGATATCATGAATGAAAAATCGGGTATCGTAGTAAAAATTTTTATATTTTTGCAGTTCTGAAGCAGACCAATTGTAAACATTAAATCAAATTTATTTAGATATAGCTTTTATGTACGCTTGCAAAATCAATATAATAAATTATGCAAACAATTACAATTCTTAACCGAATTTTGGAATGCTGTGTTGTGGAAAATTTGAGATAATAAATTATGCTTAATGTGCTTAGTTATAGGGCTTTATTTTGCTAGGAAAGAGTGCCAAAGGGGAGTTCATATAGCTCTTAAAAACCTGTACAATCGATTTTTTAATCGGAGAACATACCTATATCTATTGTCAGTACCAAATAAAAATGTTGACTTAATTCCGCTGAACATCAATTATATGGCTTTCATAGAAGTTGCGAATATCGGGAAATAGCATTTTATGGGGACTATTTCCAAACTTACACCTATATGGAGATACAGTTATATATTAATCTGAAATAGTGTAGATAACTTTTCTATGAGAGAAAATATTATCTATTGGCAATAACAAATACCAACTTTGAAATAATTCCTATGAACAATGCTACTAAAATAAACGAAATACAGAATATAGGGAAGTATCGTTGATTGGGAGCTATGCGAAGACGTGGACCTGTTTACACATACTTACACAGCTTTTTATACCCTTAGAAATGAGAGTATATTAAATTTGTCATTCCGTTTTTAACCCCTCTAAACATTTGCCATAACATGATCAACATAAAATTCTAACAATGTCCGTCTGTCTGTTAAATTCACGATACAGACAACATTAGAGTCAAAATTTGGCACAATAGTTTGTATTGTGTCTAGGATATATCGGTCCACGTTTTGTGATAGCCCCCATATAGTCGTAGCTCCCGATATTCGGCATTTTGATGGTTTTAGCCACACGGATTTGTTTCCACGGATTTGTCTAAAAATTTATGTTTGTAGTTCGTTATGAGTTGTAGTTCCGGTGACGGAACATTTTTATATAGGTCTAGGATATATCGGTCCACGTTTTGGGATAGCCCCCATATAATTGTGCCTCCCGATATTCGATACTTCGATGATCTTTGCAACATTTTTCCACGGCTTTGTATAAAACAAGTATTTGTAGTTCGTAAGGGGTTCTAGCTCCGATGGCAGAACATTGAATTTCTAGGACCACGTTTTCCTGTAGCGCACATATAACGGTACCTTCTGATATTTGGTATTTTGACGAGTTAAGCTATATTTTATACAGATTTACCAACTATGATTATAGTTATAATTTAAAGTCGGAAGGACTTATGTATGAACGCAATATTCTCCTCTGAATTAATTTTTACCAAATTTGGGGAGGAATTTAAGTCTGAACCGATATTCATCGAAATCGGATGAAATATATATGGGACCTATAGCCATTACTTAGCCGATTGTCACTAAATTTGACAAACTTTCTTTCACGCTAAATTCGTATGTGCCAAAAACCACCCAATGTGTAATATTCGTAATATATTTTACGAATTTTACGAATATATTACGAATATTACACATTGGGTGCACAATAAAAAGCAAAACTGGAAAAGATATATATGGAAGCTATATTTCCAAATTCAATATCAATCGAGTTATAAATGCGACCTGTACTCTGTTTACAATAATACGGACATGCATAAATCAACTCAAGGTGCGATTCTATGCAGATCATTAAAAGGATCTCTCGCTCCCTTCTCTATTTTACAAACAAATGCACAAACACATAATACCCTGACCGTAGTGTGGTGTAGGGCATAAAAAGCAGTTTTTGGATAAATTCATTCCCTTAATATTTTGCCATTAACCCCCCTTCCCCCAGTAATATGCTCTGACCCTAACTCCATGCAAAATTTCATGAGGATCGAACCATAATTGCGACCTGTAGCTTGATTACAAATAAACGTGGATCGACGGACGGACATATGCCTATTACTAATGGTATTAGTCATTGATGCACAGGGAGATAAAGAGACAATTTCTCTTAAATATTTCAAAGAAGGTATTTGATATGATTTTCTTAATTTGTCAATGCTTAGACAGCATAATGCATTCGAATATAGTAAAAACTCATATTTGATTAGAATAATAGAAGAAGAATGCGACTAATTTTCCAATTATCGAGGTTTCAACAACGAGTGTCAGAGAAGGAACGTAAGAGAACGTCCAAATTTATTAATAATACAACTTATTTAAATAAAGTAATAACAGAAACCCTAAACACTTTGTTATTCACTGCTGTTTTATTAATACGAGACTTAACAACAGAATTCCAAGAAACTTCTTAGACAACCATAACAATGTGTCCCATATGGTCTAGTGGCTAGGATATCTGGCTTTCACCCAGAAGGCCCGGGTTCGATTCCCGGTATGGGAAGTTGTTTTTTTTTTTATTTTTTGTAATATTATTCTTCTTTTTAATAAAATCATGAATATTATTCACAAAAAAGTATAAAAAATTCACTTTTAGATGTTTTAAATTTTCCGGATAAATGACTAATTGCAATAAATGACTATCGAACACATAGTTTGTACGTCAACACGCTATGAGGGGTTCATTGGGTAAGCCATGAATTTTAAAGCGGAATGTTTTTATATTTCATTATGACTCCAAAAAAGACTTTATTATTTTCATAATTGATAATAGTTATATACATTTTCTTTCGTTATTTTTAAAATTTCGTAGAATGACATCAAAGCGAGCACCGTGTAAGTTCTCCAAGTCCAACCTTAAAACGATTAATTTAACTTAAGGTCTATAACTGAACTTTTAACATTAACAAATTGTTTGCGGAAATATGTACATAATATGCCATAGGTAGTATGTTGCATTGTATTTGTTGTGATTTACTATTCACACTCTTATCGCGATTTTCCACATTGTTAACCGAATGACACTGAATACAAACGACAAGAAAATTCAAAACAAATGAAAACAGAATCAAAGAAAACAATCGTAGAAACAATAGCAGAAAATATAGTGTGATAGTCACACGTAGCATTGACACTCAAAAAAATTGGCAGTTGATTTTTAGGTTTTTTATACCCTATACCACAAGGTGGTCAGGGTATTATGTCTTTGTGCATTTGTTTGTAACAGGCAAAAGGAAACGAGATAGACCCATAGTTCCTTTTGATGATCTGCATAGAATCATATTCTGAGTCGATTTATGCATGTTCGTCCGTCTGTCCATGTATTTTTGTAAACAAAGTACAGTTCGCATTTATTGCCCTATCTAGATGAAATTTTGCACAAATCATTTGTTTGGCCCAAGGACGAACCCTATTGAAATTGGAGATAATTGGTCAAAATTTAGATATAGCTCCCATATATAGGGTTGCCCATATTCGACGAACCCATCTGGCAACGCCATAACTTTTGACAGAGATGTCACATCGCTTAATGACATACCGCGTTTGAAGCGTCAGTCCAAGCAGATTTTTACCATGAACCAATACACGCCACGCGAGCGCTCTGAAGTAGCTGAAATTTACAAGAAGTCAATTGTGAAAACTCAACGTGCTTTTAAAACATTAAAAAATGTGAGAAGTGCGCCTTCTTAGAACACCATTAAGCGTTTATACGAAAAATTTGCGACTGGTAAGGCTCTTTCTAATCCCAAGAACATCCCAAAAATGCCGTTCTCAGCAGTTGGTCATGGCTCGGTCCACTTTACAACGGATTATTCGCATTGATTTGCATTTGTTCCCGTACAAAATTCAATTGACGCAAAGAATGTTGCCTGCGGACAAGCCTCGTCGATTAGAATGGGCCCAAAGGTCCGTCGAATATGGGCAACCCTTATATCTTCGTCCGATTTGCTTTTTATTGTGCACCAAACGTGTAATATCAGTCCGAATAGCATGGAATTTTGCACGTACGATCGGACCTCAAAATAAGTATGTTAAATTTGATCGAAATCGGTTCAGATATACCTATAACTCCCATATATATTGTTCATCCGATTTGTTATTTTTGTCCTCTGCAGCCGTAATATGCACTCTGTAACAACAATATTTGGGGAAATATATCAAATACTGCTCAGAAATACCTTTGCTAAATTTTATCGAGATTGGTTCAGATTTGGATATAGCTCCCATATATAACTTCGTCCGATTTACCTTGGATTGTGCACCAAACGTCTAATATTTGCCCAAATTGGATGAAATTTGGCACTTACGACCGAATTGAGTCTAGAAGTTAGTATGTCAAATTTTAAAGATCGGTTCAGATATAGCTATAGCTCCCATATATACTGTTCATCCGATTTGTTATATTTGTTACCCACAGCCGTAATATGCACTCCGTAACAAAGGTATTCAGGGAAATATATCAAATACAGCTCAGAAATATCTTTGTCAAATTTTATCGAGATCGGTTCCGATTTGGATAAAGCTCCCAATATTTTTACCCGGTTTCAAATTAATTGTGCACCAAATGGCAATACAAGTCCGAATTTAAAAGATACAAATGCTTCGGCATATTTAGTTCTTTGAACTTTAAATTATAATTAAAATCATAGCGTGTATGATTGAATTTTCCAATAAAAACTTTTAATTGTTATGTGGAGCTCTATTAAATTAGCAAAGTGGTGTAGGGTATCATAAAGTCGGCCCCGCCCGACTTTAAGACTTTCTTTACAGTTTTTTTTTTAATACATGGGAGGCATTTGTGATGGAACTCAAGTGTTTAGTTCGAGATCGATACATTCTACTTTCAATATTAGGGATCAAAAATATCATGTCTTTAAGCAGATAACAAAATGATTTTCGTAAAGATCACCCAATTCGCAAAAAATACCCCACACCACTTTGTGAAAAAATACAGATATTAGAGTTCCGAAATATTGAATCACTTTTAATTTAGTTGGTAATTGATATTGAAAGCTTAAAGTACAAATATATGTTACATACTATTCTTTTAATTAAAGAACGGCTGGCATGATTTTGACAATTTACATTAATTAAAAAAAAAAAAAAAAAAAAAAAAATGAAAATATCCTCCGGAAATTCTTCTGAAACTTTTAAAATACCTTAAGTTGCAGGTGTAATTGTACGAGAGATTGTGAGCAATAGTGAGTAATTATCAAACGGTTACCCTTAATTATTAGGTGGACAAAAGCAAATGTCTTCTAAACGTTGCAAATACAAAACTCAACATTGTGGTTCATTTTATTGTATGGGGCTTTTATTAATATAGACATGCTAAATCTTTTTGGTTTCTAACTGACAAATTGAAGGTGAAAAATATGATCAGAATCTTTAAAACCCTTAAAATCTACTGGTACGTGAACATGTATTGACATTTTGCCTTAGGTATTTATTTCTATTTTGAAATTACTACCGAAGTATTATTGAATTGAATTAAATTGTTCAAATTATATGAGCCAGATCTGTAAATGAGTATACTTTTAAATATAGGCATTAAAACACTAAAACTATAGGCTGACTACGCGGACCGAGACAGCTAGTCTTTTTATAAAAAATTGTCATTGTCCTCTAAATATTGGTTGTAAACATCATAAACTCGGTATATTTATGATCAGCATATCTGTTGAAATCACGATACAGACCACATTATTTGACCTTAGACGTAGCATGGTTGGCATTGAAAATGGTCCATTTACAAAAGCCCCAAAAGCCCGCATTTCGATGTTTTAAGCCACATTTTATCACGGAATTATTTCAAGTTGTGTATTAGGAATTGGTCACGTTCCACATCTTGTGGCATAACATTGGAAATATACGTTTGACTATAGCGTAAATATAACGGTACCTCCCGATATTCGGTATTTTCTTGATTTAGTCTAAATTTTTTTCACGAACATTTTTGGAATTTGGTATTTAGAGTTTGTAATGGGTTTTAACTTCTGTGGAATATTATATGGCATATGACACGTTTTCCTATAGCCTTCCTAACTGTAACTCTCGATATTCGTTATTTTCACGGAATTGTTCCAAATTTGGTAACGGATTTTATAAGTGTTCCTTTAATGTGTATATAACGGTACCTCCAAATATTAGGTATTTTTACGATTTATGAAACATTTTTTCGAGTTTGTTCAAAATTCGGTATTTGTAGTTTATTATGGTTTTAACAAAACATTGTCCCTTTTGGTCCACGGTTTCTACATAAAGATACCCAGTATTAAAATTACGTATTTAAAATTCGTAATGTGTACTACAACCTATGACGAAAAATTGTCTATACAGGTCCATGTCTTTGTATAAACCACATATTACGTTTTTAATTTGAGCGGTATTTTTCGGCGGATTTTTTTTTTTTTTTTGAAATTAAATGATAAACTTTATATCCCTCCATATTATAAGTATAATAAGATGCTGTTTATCATACCCTCCTCCATAGTATGGAGGGTATTTTAAGTTCGTCATTCCATTTGTAATACCTCGAAATATACATTTTAGACCCCAGCATAAAATTCTATGTCGATTTTGCGATATACGTCCGCCTGTCGGTATTTCCGTCTGTGGAAATCGCTCTAGCTTCCGAACGAAATGAAGTAGGTTGATAAAATTTTACTCAAATATATATTATGTCTGCAGGACTTTTGATATTGAAAATGGGCTATGTAGGTCCACGTTTTGGTACCCCATACAATGGTACCTCAATATTTTCGGTATTTTGGTGGTTTAAGCGACTTTATTCACCGGAAATGTTTCAAATTTGGTATTTGAAGTTCGTAATGGATACTACAGCCTATGCCAGAAAATTGTCTGTGCAGACTTATGACAAAAGTTGCCTATGCAGATTCACGGTTGTCACATAGACCTAATATAATGGCTACATTCGGTATTTATAATATTTTAACAGAATTTTTAACGGATTTTATTTCGTTCCAAATGGTGGAGGGTATTAAAGTTCCGCTATCTTACTTGTTTTTAAATACATTATTCATTTTTTTAATTATTGATTTAAAACTAAATTAAAAAGTAACTAAAAATTCAGAAAGAGCATATCGGAAATTTTAAAATAATCTATTTCCCAAAAATAACAAAATTTACTACTACTATGTCAATAAATTTAAATTTACCAACTGGACCCAGTAATTCAACTTTGTATTGTAAATTGCAAATAATTTACAGATTCCCAAAGAACGTATTGCATTGATCTGCCTTAATGTCACAAGGAACTACAGAAATCCCAAATCATTCGCAACATACCAAGTAACTTTTTTCGGTGTACTTTTCCGCCGCATGTGACATACGGCGGATGACACTGAAATTGTTTGAAAATTCAATTTCTTACCTTTTCTTTCTCTCCGATAAACAAATGGTATTTTCTCTATGATGGACACTGGACACTATTAGGTTAGGTTATTTAGTTTTCAAAGCACACATTTATCGATTTGAATATTAAATAAAGAAACAAAATAATTATTTTCGAATCAATTAAACTGATTAAATAATCCAAAAAAGAGTTACGTTGCCGAAAATAATGCCCGCACAACAAATTTATTGCTGGATTTCAGCAAACATTTCACTTTTTTCCAACTCTGCTCCTATCAAATCAATTGATATTCAGTTTGTGGCACTTTTGATACGGTAGCAACATTTGGTGGGTGCATGCAAACAACAACAACAACCAGCGACGGTAGCAGAAAACACAACAGCAACACCAACACCGACTTCAACAATCAAAGGTTTTCTTTAGCGTTTCAAGCCCCGTTTTATTTTAATTCTGTTAAACGCTTTTTTTGTATCGCTTACAACCTCTCCCGTCCAATTTGAAAAACCAACTGAAGCTCGTAACTCAAAACTAACCCTTAAAGAGGCGGAGGTTCGTGCATCACAACTTTGTTGAATTCCGCGTCTGACCATAGCATAAAGAAGAGGCGCAAAAAGTACGTGTCCGCAGAGAAATAAACCAAAAACAAAATCGCCAGCACCATCTCGTTGTAAGCGATATAACGCTAGTCATAACATATTTTTTTAACACTGGTCTACAACATTTCACTATTGAACGTACATTGAAAGTTTCAGTCGATTTTCCGACAGATATATAGAGCAGGGGTTAGACCTTAGTTTAGTTTCATAGCAATTTGCAATCTTTGGTCTAAACCGCTCACAAATCGTCAAAATGATATATTTTCGTCTGGAAGGTACCGATATACCTTATATTCAGACTAGATGTAATGTTTTCAGAAATTCTGACCTGTGTGAATTTATCGGTCACAAACAAAACATATTTTTAAATTTGCAAAAATTGAGAAACAATTCTCCGAAGAAAAGGTTTTGCACAGAATGGGCCGATATAGTGGATTATAGATCCTATTATCTCATACAAATATTAAAATTTTTAAACAAATCGGATACTCTTTCATCGTTTTCTGTTTGTGGTGGAATGCAAGTTCTGAACAAAATTTTACAATTGTATTTTTTTATACCCTCCACCAAAAAAAGTATGGAGGGTATATTAAGTTCGTCATTCCGTTTGTAACTCATCGAAATAATCATTTTAGACCCAACAAAGTATATATATATTCTTGATCAGCGTAAAATTCTAAGACGATTTAGCCCTGTCCGTCCGTCTGGCCGTCTGTTATAATCACGCTACAGTCTAAACGAATTAAGATAGGAAGCTAAAATTTTGCACAGATCTCTCTTTTGTGCACATTTTTCAATGGGATTGCCTGAAATTCCACAAAAGGAGTCCCTTGTGGGCATTTTACCCCCTCAAAAAGAATTGTCTATACAGGTCCACGATATCGTATATCCCCCATATAACTGTACCCCCCGACATTCGGTATTTTGATGATGTTAGCCACATTTTTCAATGGAATTGTCTTAAAATCCACACAAGTAGTTCCTTGTGAGTACTTTACCCCCTGAGAGAGAATTGTCTATACAGGTCCACGATATCGTATAGCCCCCATATAACGGTACCCTCTGATAATCGGTATTTTGATGATTTCAGCCACATTTTTCAATTGAATTGTCTGAAATTAAACACAATGGGCTCTTTGTGAGCACTTTACCCCCTGACATAGAGTTCTCTATATAGGTCCACAATAGCGTATATCCCCCATATAACGGTACCCCCGATATTCGGGATTTTGATGAATTTAGCCACATTTCCCAATGCAATTATCTGAAAATCCACACAAGGAGTTCCTTGTGAGTACTTTACCCCCAGACATAGATTTGTCTATAGAGGTCCACAATAGCGTATATCCTCCTCCCGATATTAGGTATTTTAAAGATTTTAAAAGAATTTTCAATGGATTTTATTTTTTTGAATATTTTCTAATTCGTTCCAAATGGTGGAGGGTATTCAAAGTTCGGCCCGGCCGAACTTACTGCTTTTTTACTTGTTTTAATTCAATATTTTACCCTTTGTAGGGGGTGGGTGCGTACTAATATGGAAGGGTTTACAACCTGTTATATATTACGATATGTTTCCTTCACTCAGTATGAAATTCTTATTTCTTATTGCATAATGTTGATATTTTTAACAAGAAGCTTCAAGTTGAGATAAAAAAAAACTGCAACCAAAATTAAAAACCAGTAAAGAAAGGCCTAATGTCGGGCGGGCCCGACTTTATGATACCCTACACCACTTTGCTAATTTAGTAGAGCTCCACATAACAATTTAAAGTTTTTATGGGAGAATTAAATTATACACGCTATGATTATAATTATAATTTAAAGTTCAAAGAACTAAATATGCCGAAGCATTTGTATCTTTTTAATTCGGACTTGTATTGCTCATTTGGTGGAAAATTAATTTGAAATCAGATAAAGATATATATGGGAGCTAAATCCAAATCTGAACCGATCTCGATAAAATTTAGCAAAGATATTTCTGAGCTGTTTTGATATATTTCCCTGAATATCGTTGTTACGGAGTGCATATTACGGCTGCGGAGGACAAAAATAACAAATCGGATGAACAATATATATGGGAGCTATAGCTATATCTGAACCGATTTCGATCAAATTTGGCATACATACATACATTCGATCAAATTTGGCCTAATTTGGTTGTATGTGCAAAATTCCATACTATTCGGGCTGATATTACACGTTTGGTGCACAATAAAAACCAAATCGGACGAAGATATATATGGGAACTATATCTAAATTTTGACCGATTATATCCAATTTCAATAGGGTTCGTCAAATCGAAACGTCAAAACAAATGATTTCTGCAAAATTTCATCTGGATCGGACAATAAATGCGAACTGTACTTTGTTTACAAAAATACATGGACAGATGGACGGACCGACAGACGGACGAACGGACGGACATGCATAAATCGACTCAAAATGTGATTCTATGCAGATCATCAGAAGGAACTACGGGTATATCTCGTTTCCTTTTGCCTGTTACAAACAAATGCACGAAGACATAATACCCTGACCACCTTATCATTATATTGTTTACAAGCGCACAAAAGCATTTTGGTGAGAATTTTCCAGAAAAAAAGTTTTCGTGATGGAATTCAAGAGTGATTGTCTGATTTCTTTATATTTGGCTGGAAAACCACAATCGTTAGAGCACTCCAGCATTTAAATGTGAACAAGTCTTTTGTGTCTCGTACCATCGCTCGTTACTGCGATACTGGTAGCGTAGCCCGACGCCAAGGAAGTGGACGGAAGAAAACAGCAACATTAGCAGAAATGGTTCAAAAAGCAAAGAAGCGGTTTAATCGAAACCCGCGTCGTAGTGGCCAAAAATGGCTCGTGAGCTGAACATGTCGCAATATTCCATTCGGCAAATATTGAAACA